>NC_067164.1:39556887-39621887 GCF_903995435.1 Acomys russatus
GGAGCTCTGCCTCCTTCCTGAATTGGCCTCCGTCCGCCCTGAGTCATCAGGCTGCTGAGCTCCTCTCCTTCCTCACCATGGAGACTGGCTTCCGGCTCTGACCTTGAGGGCTTACAACCATTTGGTCTGCTCACCTTTGTTTCCACTTAAGGGGCCTGAGAAAGACTTACCAGGGACTCCACAAACAGGGAGACACCCACCTTGACTATTCTCTCTGCTTTGCCCCCTTTCTCTTGCTTTTAACGGTTGATTTCCTGGAACATGTACATCCACACTTCCAAATAAGGCCAGCTCTTCTCTGCTGAGGTCCTTTGTATCAGAGGAAGCCAGGAGGCCACTATTTTTAGTAGTTATTGTAGCTATGGGAAATCTCCTTTCTGGAGAGACAGCAAACAAATGGCTATTACTGGCACTCCATGGCCAGACTCAGCACTCTCCTAGCCTTCCGTGAGAGCCACAGGCTATGCAATCTGAAAGCAAATCCTTTAGTCATATTCCACCTACCAAAGGCATGCTGCTACCTGATCTAGAGTTAACACCGATGCTCTGGGCTTTTAAAGTATTAACGGGTCTCCAGGGAGAGCTGGCTACAGCTTGGCAATGAAGCCTCGTGAAGGATCCCACAAAGCTCTTCTGTGCTGAGTTTTTTGCCGAGTCACCACCTGACCTCAAGGTGCGCCTGTTCCGGGAGAGAGCGTGACGTTCTCAGACTTTCCTAGACCCCAGACACCCGTTTCTTTCTCAACTGTTATCTTGCGGATCTTCATTTGGGGTGGGCAAGGCTCACGGCCACCGGGTCTCTGATGACACGCCAAGGCAGCCAGTCAGGCAGAGCCCCCCCTCCCCCGAGTGGGGTGCTGGAGCGCTCTGTGGGAAACTCAGGATTCGGCATCTCTTTCTCTGCATCTTCTTTCCTAGACGGGCTGACTGGTTGTCCGTCAGATTGTCCTTTAAGCTATGATGATCCTTCCTGCTCTAAGGTCTTTGCACAAGATGCTCACATGTATTCCTCACAACTATCCTGCTGCCTCTAGTCAGCCTTCAGATGGGGTGGGGGAGGGGAGGGAGAAGCTACTTTTAACCTTGAGTACAGGCGAAGCTCCGTGAAACTCTCTCAGAGCAAGCGTGCTTTAACCATGCGGCATATGTGTCAGCATACAGTTATATGCGATACGTGCTCAGATAGAGGGCGGGTCTTCTCACCGCCAGCAACCATTCTGCATATTGTACACGCTGATGTGTTACTTTCCCTAAAGCAGGTGATCTGAATCACGTCCTTTTGAGCAACAAACCCCCTGTTCAGAAAGCCAGTCTGAAGTGGTCTCAAGCCTTGCCTGTTGGCATTCCTAGGAAGGCAACCTTGACAAAACAGGCAAGAAAGGGAATAAAGCAGATTTAGCCACTATTCTTAAGGCATGACTTCACTAGTGGAAGTGTTGAAATCGCACAACTCCAGATCACCACTCACAGACCTCAGTGGTTTTACATAAGCCCTGTAGAGGACGCAGGAAGAAACAGGACAGTAAGTAATTAAAAATGTGATGGCATCACCTGAGAGCAAGAGCTTGTGCCGGGGGCTCCATCCCCGGCGTCAGCAGGATTTTAAAGGTGACTCATATTGTGCAGAAGGATTGTGCACATCCACCTTGAGGCAGCCGGGGAGTGGCTCCAGTCCACATGATGTTGCAGACACACACATGAAAACTCCCCACAGGAGGCAGGGAATATGAGGTAATAGAATACAGAAAACAATTGAAATGAAGATGTGTACGTGAAATAAGATAGAAATCTTAAGGACACGTTATTGTGCATTGCCCATTTGCACATTTAGCTCGGCTGAAGCCATTAGAAAATAAAGATGGCTTTGTCCTCAAGGTCACCTGTGCTTGCACATGCAACAACCATCCCTCTGATGGTTTGATTAGCAGCCATGACCCTACACACAGCAGTGCTCCAGGTCTGTTCCTTGCTGCCTCCCTGGCGTGTCACAGGGTAAGGGACACTACATGCACCGGTGCTTTGAGGCATCACATGAAAATAGTAGTATGTAAGTAATTGTCTGTCCTAAAAATCCCCAGAGAAACAGAGATGTCATGAGAGCTAACACTTCAGGGAGGAGGGAATGTCTTTACCTTTCTTTAAATGTGAAAATAAATAAATAAATAATAAAACCCAGTCAAGTCCTAAACTGATAATTATTCCTTTTCTTTTTCCTTTTTCCTAAGCCGACACCTATTCCATTTCTTTTTCCTTCACAAACTCCCAGATTCGCAATTAATGAATGCTTTTTCTGAGGATGTTATTACAATTTACCCTCTGGGAGATTCCAAGGTCAAAAGGTCGCCACCCGCGCCAGCCTTCCTTTGACAGAACTGATCCTTGCTGAGCACCCTCCTGTCAGCTCGGTCAGTCGGTTGATCATACAGTGAGGCTAAGGCTTCAACACAGGCTAGATGCCGAGTGACAACTGCACTGTGTGTCGTCAAGTGAGGGGACTCCTATTTCTCCTTTCCCTTCTGGGTTGTCTCCCCTGGCATGCCGCGGGAGGCGGCTTCTGCTTTACCCTCTCGCCTTAATACCTCCGATTCACGGAGTCTTTAAAGGAAACATTTAGCTGCTGCCGCACATGCGTCGGTTGCGTAATAGGAGGGAAATGAGCCAAGACTGGGGACTTCATCTCCACAGAAGGATTTTAAGGCCAACAAGAGCTGATTCAATGGAGCCGGTCATGACTTGGGACTCTCTCTATCCCCTTTCATCACTATGGCGACAGGCAGCTCCGACTTTACAAAAAAGCAGCTGACATCTCAGTGCTGGGAACATAGGGGGGAGGTCTATAAAAAAAAAAAACACAACAGCCACCACCAAAGGAGCCCTTTTGTTTGCGTGTCAGCAGAGAACAGCCAGAGCAAGTCAAGGCCTCCATTCTTGCCTTCGGGAGAGGTCTGGAAGGAAGAGGGTTGGAGCTTTTTTCCCCCCTGTCCAAGGAGACCCCCAAAGCAGAGCTGACTGCAGAGTGGCAAGGCTCCTCTCTGCCTCTGGAAGGGCTGGCACTGAAAAGCACCCCCTTTCATGTGCTGAAGCATGGAGACTTTTGGTGACAAACACCTCATGCCGAGGCCCTGTAAACGCTTTCTTTTACACTTCTTTGAATAAAGAAAAGACAAAGAATATCTCCTTCTTATTTCTAACTTTGTTACCAGAAGCCTTGATTTACGTTCATACAGACAGCTCAGAGCATGGGATTTCCTGTGGTAACTGGTGACTTTCCTGGTGAGTCTAGTCTTCTGGCTGGTGCCACGTCCACTCCTGTAATGATAACTATGCCGCTTAGCCTCTCAGCAACCTCACCTGTGGGTTTCATTTGCTTGAGTGATGCTCAGCTGAGCCCTGGAGGTAGAATTGATGGGCTGAGCTCACACAGCTTGTGGGGGGGGGATGTTGGGGTTGCAGCTCAGGTGCATCCGATTCTGCAGCCACGGCTGCTACCCTGACATGGAGATTGACAGGAATTGTTAGAGCAGAGTGTGCAAGTACAGGGACAGCCTAGAGTCCACACCCTTGCCAGACCAAGACTTCTGCATTTGCTATGAGTAATATATACTAGGCATAGATACTTTCCCCATTTAGTTTTCTTTTCTTTTTTCTTTTTTTGTTTTCGAGACAGGGTTTCTCTGTGTAGCCTTGGCTGTCCTAGACTCACTCGAGGCTGGCCTCGAACTCACAGTGATCCACCTGCCTCTGCCTCCCGAGTTCTGGAATTAAAGGCATGCGCCATCATGCCCGGCTTAGTTTTCACATCACATCTCTACATAGTATCTATTGTTGTCATGGTTCCGATGTCATGACAGAGGGCTCCTACAGCACAAAAAGGCAAAGTCATTTGTCCAGAGGCCCCAAGCTATTTCATATGACAATGTGCATATGAAACACATTTAGGCAGAGGCAGGAGGATCTCTGTGAATTCAAGGCTAGCCTGGTCTACAAAATGAGTCCAGGATACCCAAGGCTACATAGAGAAACTCTTTCTTGAAAAAAAAAAACCTAAATAAATAAATAACCATATTTATGTAATCTTTTTGTGTGTGTGGTTTTTTTTGAGACAGCGTTTCTCTGTGTAGCCTTGCTGGGATTATGGTTGTGTGCTACCACAACCTACTTTGCTTTTTTTTGAAGCGGCCACTCTCTCCCAGAGTTCTGTACCTCATTTGATGTCCATAACAAAGGAACAGGCTGTGGCTAGGGGCCAACACCATCGCAAAGGCAGCTGTGGCAGCAGGCATCCTCTGAGACCCGTGGAGGGACTCTCCTGGGCTTACAGGGCTTTTGTCCCCCCATCCACCAAAGCTTGTTCTAGGAAACTAAGAAAGTCCAGCACACTTTGAGCCTTTGACAGTTGTTTGTGTCATCCTTGACAGGAAAATAAAAAAAAGTTCGGAACATGTTTTGGATAGCATGCTAAACTCAACCAAAGCAGCCGCAGGGCCGTGCACTGCAAGGCAGCTGGGTAAGAACGCGAGTCAAGAGGGGTGAGGCGAACACTTTGGAGTTTTCCAGATGCTTCCCTGCGTGCACCTCATTCTGTCATCACTACTTACTGTTCCACTGTGCATCTGTGCCATGGTAGCTCACTGGAGAGCAAGCTGAAGGACAAGGAAGACACCCCCTTAGGATCCTAATTGCTCAGTGCCTGTACAAAAAGTATTTGAAAAATTGGGGTTCGAACAACACACATATTCTTTCCCCCAGATGTGGGACCAGCGTTGGCTAACTGAGTGACAACCAGAGAGCAGAAACTGCTCCGCCTGGCTAGATTTCACTAGATGATGCAAAATCTAAGAGGGTCTTTAAGAAAAACAAAGACAACCAGTCAGTCAGAAGCATGAAGATTTAGCAGAGCAAGCTATGAAGGAAAGAATAAAAGCCCAGTACTCAGAGAAAGGAGAGAATAAATTTTTTTTCTTTTTGATTGTGGGCACATTTCTATTTGGCGTGGCTAGAGCCTGCCCCAGAGGAGTCTCCAGTGTCAAGGTGACATATTTAACCTCTTTGCAGACAGAAGGCAGTCGGATGAGTCTGCTGTAGGGCTTCTGGGGCAGTGATCTGCTGCTGAAAGTAGGGTTCTAGTCCTGCCCCCCACTACCTACCCCCCACTACCCCCTCCACAAGGTGAGCTTGCACCTGGAGGACTGAGCAAGCGGGGCTTCCAGTGAACTCTGTCTGAGAAGAGCTAGGTGGGCGAGCCCTGCTAAGACTCACCGCACAGATGCTCTGAGTGTTTAACTCTCCGCCTGCATTCTGTTTTTCTAAAGACGACACAGTCAGGAGTTGGGCAACTTTCATGTGCCCTTGTGTATATCTTAACAAATGCTAGTAGGAGCTGAGGGAGAGCTGTTAACACGGTTAGAGGAAGGAACTGGGAAGGAACGGTTTGAAAACAACCAAAGAAGAATAAACTGCTAGAGAGGTCTCCTAACTCTTAGACAAGAGAAGCGTCTCACCCCTACCCTGCCACCAGGCACGCGACTATGACAGATCACTCTAGAAAATTTAAACACAGCAAACACGCGTATTGCTTGATTTTGAAATCTATACTTCTGGTTCGGTCATTTCTAAAACTATGGCTTATTGGTACTTGATATTTAATTTCTTAAGAAGAAAAAAGACATGACTACAAAAAGTAAAATTCTCCCCCTTCCCCCCGCCCCATAAATACTCAAAATGGACTTTTTTTTTTTAAACCAAATGAATGGCTTAGAATTTTTTAAAAAGCAAAATCACGGTCCTTTCAGATCACCGAAGCCACTTTAACACCCTCGGTTGGGCAACACAGCGAATGTAACATTTACCTGCTGAGAGGTGGCTGGCTGCAGAGCTGCTGTCCCTTGAATCCCCTCTGTGCACACAGCCAGGAAGTAAAAGCTTGACAAATGCCCAAGAGGATCTCTTCCAACCCCCTTCCTCGTTACCTTGGCTGCTTTGCCTAGGAGCACATTCAAGTTTATTGGAGTTGAAATTCTGCTGCTCTGACAGCCAAGCAGGCTCTGAGGTGACAGATGAGAATTTGGAGGTTGGCACCAGAGGGGCTTTCAGGCTGCCATCGTTTTTTTCTGTTGTTGCAGGTTCCTGGACCTCGCTCTCAGTGCTGCTGAGCTTTGCAGGGAAAGCAGACCCTGAGGGCGCGCGCGCGCGCGGAGGGAGCTAGCTAATTCTGCTGCTCGCTGGGAGGAAGAGCCCTCCCCGAGGCTCTTGTTCTCATAGGCTCCTAACTTGGCCAGAATGTGAGCACTGGCTCTTTTTTTTCCCTCCTCAAACAACTCTGAGAGATCTTATGACCAGGATCCCTTGGGAGTGCACGGGTGGGGTGGGGTGGGGGTGATTTTAAGACGCTGAAAAGAGACTTCACACTGTTGTTTATTCCTAGGGCAACTGCAAAGTCAGGGTTAAAGGAGAGACGGGTAACTGCGGCAGATGCCTTTTTCTTTTTTTAATTGCTCGGTTGGAAGCTGTCCTCACTAGTGCAGTGTGAATGTTAACAGCGAACCATTCTGGGCCGCTTGAACCATCCTCTGCGCAAGCGCCTCTGGAATACAGGTTGCCTCTTACAGAGCAGGGGCACCCTGGCTTAGAGAAGCTGGGCTTCACAGCCTGCTCCTCCCCAGCGCAGTCCCCTCCCCCTTCTGTAAGCCCTGCAATAGCAATGGTAGGAAGAGGTCTCTCTGGGAACTAGACTACAGCTTATTTTTGCCTTTTGGGTTGTGGCATTTGGTTGTTGAGGTCAGGGTCTCACTATGTAGCCCTGGGTAGTCTGGGGCTCACAGAGATCTGTCTGCCTCTGCCTCCTGGATGCTGAGATTAAAGGAGTGAACCTCAGTAGGCCGGTTATGCATTCTGTATATATGTGTCTAAGGATGCCAACGGCACGTCTGTTTATGTACTGCACAGTTGCTGTGTGTCTAAGGATGCCAACGGCATGTCTGTTTATGTACTGCACAGTTGCTGTGTGTCAGACCCCATGCTAATGTTTTTTATGCCTTAGGTCAGGTGAGTCTGACAAGCCTTTGGAGGTTTTACTATGTTCCCATTTTAAAGATAGGGTAGTGTAATGGGCAAATCTATACGGTTTAAGACCGGGCAGCTAGGGACTGCTTCTTGGCTTCTTTCTCCTCACCCTAACTGTAGACCCAGGAGCGAGAGTTCTTTATAAGAGAAGCTGCAGATCTGGCCATAATCATAGGATCTACCTCAGGTAATTGTTCTGAGTGTAAATAACTTAATGCAAATACACTGCATGAAGCTCCTACCAAGTAGTGGGTGGCCAGCAAATGTTAACTGTTCCGGTTACAGCCCACAGCAAAGCTCAAAGGTTACACGACTTCCCCAGGGTCTCTCCTTGCTGCTTCACGCCAGTGTTAGTCATCTGAGCAACAACTGGGAAGTTCCAGTCAGGGGAGATGACGGCCTCTCTTCTCCAGGTGTCTAGCACAAAGGCTTAGGACACCATGCATTCGTCATTAACAGCAGATGAGACTTGTAATGTAACTGTACTTATTTAGGCTTTCTGAATGTGAGACAAAGTCAGCAGACAGACTGATTAAAAACAACAGGGGCTCCTGCTCAGACTGTGGCACCAGCCAAGGACAATACGTGCAGTAAACTTCGAACCCCTTCCCAGATCTAGCCAATGGACAGGACGTTCTCCACAGTTGAGTGGAGAGTGGGGTCTGACTTTCACACGAACTCTGGTGCCCCATATTTGACCATGTCCCCTGGATGAGGAGGCCTGGTGGCACTCAGAGGAAGGATAGCAGGCTACCAAGAAGAGACTTGATACCCTATGAGCATATACAGGGGGAGGAGGTCCCCCTCAGTCACCGTCATAGGGGAAGGGAGTAAGGGGAAAATGGGAGGGAGGGAGGAATGGGAGGATGCAAGGGATGGGATAACAATTGAGATGTAATATGAATAAATTAATAAACTATAATAAAAACAAAAGCAAAGCAAAGCCCTTCGCTATAATATTAGCAGACAGGCTGCCGCAGCCAGTTCTCTCCAAGGACCCCAGGAACATTCGCCCTATTTATTTTCAGAACACTGAAAGAGAAAGGCAACAAAACTGATCTCTGTTTTGCAGTGGGGAAGTCAGGGTGCAGAGGAAGCTGCAGTTTGCCTGAGAGCCCTCCCAGCTGGGAAGGATGCACGTGTCTGGGATCAGGATTATTGTTCCTAAGGGGAAGGGCTGAGGATGTGATGTAGTCTTGGTGCCTCAGACAATGGGATGTTTTTTCCTCAGCTCGGGTCTGGAGGATGAGCAGCTCCTCTGAGGAGGGAGAAAGGACTGGCTGTGCTGGTCTCTGTTTCTTTCAGGGCCTCTGCACAGGTCTGCACATGTCCGCACACATCTGCACATGTCTGCACACATATCTCTGGTCTTAGCAGCATAAAGGACCCTTGCAACATTCCCGCAATAGTGTTTTGAGGGATCGTGGAATGGTGAGACCAGTCAGCTTATACAGAAAAGCATCCCTGGGTATTTAACTTTATTGGCTAAAGGATTTTCACAAGGTCTCAAAAATTACCTTATTTTCATTAGCATTTTCCATTTATTTGAGATAGCTTCATGCGTTTGATTCCAGGCAATGAGATCAATTCCATAAGAATAAAGAGAAAGTTTTAGCCGGAGAATGTTAAAAGAAAAACCTCTTAACCATCTCAAATTTTTTTTCTAATACTAAATTTGGCATATTTTTGTGAAATGATAAAATAAGATTCCTTATAGAAGGATTGTTTAAGACAAACTGGAATTATGGTCTAAATGTAATTTTAATGTATGAAGAGAGTTATTTTCACTTATAGAGCTTGAGGATTTTGATTCTGTCAATGATTGGCAAGATCAACTGTCCAGGTATAAGAAATTCAAAGCACTGCAAAATATAACTACAAACTCGTACGAACGAGGTAGGAGGGAAAATGACAAATAAACCGGGCCCTGAACTCACGGTGTCTTTATAGTACGGCTTTATTTTGGGAATGCTCACTGGCAGCTATACAAGCTCTATTGTTTAGGGGACTGTCCATTCTGGAACAGTTGACAGCTTTCCAAGCTGAGAACAATAAGGCGGCAACAGTGAGCACCTAACAGACGGAGCTGCAAGCCAGACCCAGAACGTCACACAGTCTCTATGTGAGGAAGCAGAACTGTGACAGAGCAGAGTCTGTGACTGCATACGAGACGGCACCAGGATTTCGGCTTCGGCCAGGAGATCTGACACGTGACAGCATAGCATCTGTTCAACAGTCAATGTGACACTGCCTGTGGGTCGTCCGCAGCCCCCCCCGCCCCACTCAGGACTGCAGGACGATTAAGTGGGGGAGGATTACAGACCACATTTCAGTCAAGGTTTTTATTCCATAACTATGATTTCTGGATCTGTGGATTCCACCAACCACAGACCAAAAAGAAAAATTTAAAAACCGTGTCATTATTGAACTAGGGCGTAGACTGCCCCCCATCATTGTTTCTAAACAGTTCAGTATAATGGCTATTTACTTGGCATTGACATTGAATTGGATATTATTAATAATCTAAAGTTGATTTAAAGCGTACACTAGGATGTGTATGGGCTATAAGCAGATACTCCTCCCCTACCATATGGAGGGACTGGCACACTCACCACTTGGTATATGTGGGTGCTGCAAAGAGTGCCTATGGGTGCAGAGGGATGGCTGCAGTCAATCTTCCAGCATACAGCACAGATAACCCTGGAAAGAATCATGTTAAGTGAAATAAGCCAAGCACAAAAGGACCAGTTCTTCACAATCTCACTCATATATTAAATCCATAAAAAGTCTGATCTCACAAAAGTATGGTAAAATGGTGGTTAGTGGAAGGATGGAGAGATGCAGAGATATTGACCAAAGACACCATAATTCGAGTAAAAAAAGAATAAATTTCAGAGCATAGACCACACAGAAAAGTTGTTATGTTAATAATGAAACACTGTATTCTTAAAAATAGACAGTAGATGTTTTGTGCTGTCACTACAAAACAATAACAATTAAATTAACACGTTTGATAATTTGCTAGATTTAACCATTGTGCAACATCATATTTAATGTTTCAGGCAGTGATGGAGCATGTACACAGTGATGGAGCATGTACACAGTGATAGAGCATGCACACAGTGATGGAGCATGTACACAGTGATGGAGCATGTACACAGTGATAGAGCATGCACACAGTGATGGAGCATGCACACAGTGATGGAGCATGTACACAGTGATGGAGCATGTACACAGTGATGGAGCATGCACACAGTGATGGAGCATGTACACAGTGATGGAGCATGCACACAGTGATGGAGCATGTACACAGTGATGGAGCATGCACACAGTGATGGAGCATGTACACAGTGATGGAGCACGCACACAGTGATGGAGCATGCACACAGTGATGGAGCACGCACACAGTGATGGAGCACTGCACACAGTGATGGAGCACGCACACAGTGATGGAGCACGCACACAGTGATGGAGCACGCACACAGTGATGGAGCACGTACACAGTGATGGAGCACGCACACAGTGATGGAGCACGCACACAGTGATGGAGCACGCACACAGTGATAGAGCACGCACACAGTGATGGAGCACGCACACAGTGATGGAGCACGTACACAGTGATGGAGCACGCACACAGTGATGGAGCACGCACACAGTGATGGAGCACGCACACAGTGATGGAGCACGCACACAGTGATGGAGCACGTACACAGTGATGGAGCACGCACACAGTGATGGAGCACGCACACAGTGATGGAGCATGTACACAGTGATGGAGCACGTACACAGTGATAGAGCATGCACACAGTGATGGAGCATGCACACAGTGATGGAGCATGCACACAGTGATAGAGCATGCACACAGTGATGGAGCATGTACACAGTGATGGAGCTTATACACAGTGATGGAGCATGCACACAGTGATGGAGCATGCACACAGTGATGGAGCATGCACACAGTGATGGAGCATGCACACAGTGATGGAACATGTACACAGTGATGGAGCATGCACACAGTGATGGAGCATGCACACAGTGATGGAGCATGTACACAGTGATGGAGCATGCACACAGTGATGGAGCATGCACACAGTGATGGAGCATGTACACAGTGATGGAGCATGCACACAGTGATGGAGCATGTACACAGTGATGGAGCATGTACACAGTGATGGATCATGCACACAGTGATGGAGCATGCACACAGTGATGGAGCATGCACACAGTGATAGAGCATGCACACAGTGATGGAGCATGTACACAGTGATGGAGCATGTACACAGTGATGGAGCATGCACACAGTGATGGAGCATGCACACAGTGATGGAGCATGCACACAGTGATGGAGCATGCACACAGTGATGGAGCATGTACACAGTGATGGAGCATGCACACAGTGATGGAACATGCTCTCTTCCTGCAGTAGGACATAACTCAGGTTTGCAATGCCTTCCAGCAAGCGAGGCTTTCCTTCCAGAGTTCAGCGATACTCCACATTTCTTGCTCTCCAGAAGCACACTGATATCTCTGTGAATGTTTGGGTCATAATAAAATGTAACCGAGAAAACCCAGAGGACAGAAGACTCATGTTCGGCTCGAATTCCTTCTTCTTGTGCCCTTAGTAGACTCAGTTTAGTGTCCATTTTTGGTCCCAAAGGAACTCAGGACAAATGACTCACTGTGGTGTCCATTTAACACATCAAAGCACACACTGGCCACTCGGCTCTCAGCATCGTGGTACTTGTGGAGTCAGACTCCTCTCAGCGCTACCCTAATCCTTTCTAGCCCTTTCCCCAGAACCCTCACCCCCCGCCCCCTCATGCCCCAGCTTCTTTTTCCTGTAAAACCTAGATATTTTGGCTATATGCTCTTGATGCTCTTGGCTCCTCATCCCTTCTCTTGGCCTCTCTCTTCCTCTTTCCTCTCTCTTCTCTTTCTCTCTTGCTCTCCCTGTCTCTCTCTTCTCTGATTGTTTGGTCTTTCTGCTGGCCATGTTCAGTCTGGACTCCTCCAGATGACTCTGGCAAGTCTCTCCCTCCTCCTCAGCCATACCTAGGAGCAGTCATGTCCTCATTTTCGTTCAGCCTTATTTCTCCCAATAGTCCTTCAGGGCCGCCTAAGGTTTTTTCTTTTTCTTTTGTTTTGTTTTGGTTGTTTGTTTCACAATTCTTCCAACCACTGCGGTTACCCAGAGCCACTTTAAGATCTTTTGAAATTTATTTTGGTAGCACCTGTGGTGGTTTGAATGATAATGTCTCCCACAGGACTGCTTGATGGAACTGTTTGGGAAGGACTAAGAGGCGTGGCCTTGCTGGAGGAGGGGTGTCTCTGGGCGTTGCCTTTGCGGTTTCAAAATACTTCACCATTCCTAATGTGCTGTCTGCTTTCTGTTTGTGGAAGCAAATGTAAGCTCGCTCTCAGCTGGTGCTCCAGTGCCATTCCTGCCTACCTAACGCCATGTTCCTCTACATGGTGGTGGTGGGCTCCTACCTCTCAGAGCTGTAAGCCTCTAACAACCCTTCCTTTTTAAAGTTGCCTTGGTCATGGTGTTTTATCACAGGAACAGAAACGTAACTAAGGCAGCACACCATTCTTAACACCAAAACTCCTTTAGTTAGGAGGGACCCATAACCACACACATCACCATACATTTGCCTGGCTTCAAAATGCAAGGACTTACTTTTATTTTGTTATGAATCCTGGAGGCTAAGTGCGAGAAACTCAAAGATGTGCAGTTCCCACAGGTTGTGTGGCGCCTCCCCCGGTGTGGTAGCTCCCAGGGGTCCCTTGCTTCCTCGCTTCGCAGTTGTCATTGTTCTGTCTTCATGCGGCCTTTTCCCTCCAGGCCTCTTCTCTAAATCTCTGTGTCTTTTTAATTAAAAATATTTACACTTATGTGCATGAGTGTGTGTCTGTGTCACACTTGTGCGGTGCCCATGGAAGTGAAAAGAGGGTGCTAGGTCCCTCTGCAGCTGCCTGACGTGGTTACCCCATGGGACCCAAGCTGCACACCTCTGGAAGAGCAAGCAGTCCTTGAACTCTTGAGTTGTACCTCTAGCCCCTGTCCTCCTCATTTTTTTTAAGGACACTAGCCACCGAATTTAGGGTTCACTCTAATCTAGTAAAAACCCAACGAAATCTACAAAGTAATTTGGCAACATCTATAAAATTCCATGTCCATATCAGGTCACACTCACAGGCCCCAGGAACTGAGGCCTGAACACGTATTTAGTGGATACAGCTTATTCTGCTACACAGTGGGCAGCAAGTCCGACTCAAAGCTGGTTGCTCAGAAGAACGAAGCAAAAGACTCATAACGTTCTTGCGTTTAGTCACTTGTTGTTGTAACCAAATTCCTGACAAGAAGCTACCGACCGGAGGGGAGGTCATTTGGCTCGTGGTTTGGAGGATTCAGCACGGTGGGAAGTCATGTGACAGGAACATGAGGTGGCGGGCCACATCGTGTGTGTGAGAGTCGGGGAGGGTCTGGATCTTAGCTCGTGTCTTCCTTTTTATTTGGTCCAAACTCCCACCCCCTGAGATGGTGTGATGTGAAACACGTTCAAGGTGGGTCTTCCTTTCTCAGTTAGACTTTTCTGGGAACACTCCCACAAAACCATACTCAGAGTGTGTTTCCATGGTGATTCTAAATCCAGCCAAAATGACAACGAAGGTCAGCACTCATATATAAACACCTCAGCTGCTATGCAAGGCAGCAGATCGTTAGAATATTAAGCTCACTGTGTTTATTCCTGCAACGTTCCCAGGAGGATGGGCAATAAGACTGCGGAAGAGTCATCACTTACGGTCTGGCTTTTATTTTTCAGTTTAGCATTTAGCAAAATTCCAAACGATATTTGTCTCTGCGATTAGATTAGGCTCTCTACTTCTGCGTCGGCTTGAGGCTTGTTTTGCACATCACTGCGCAGATTTGGACTGGTCTGAGAGCTGACTGGGATGGCCATTTGGCTTCCTGGAAAGGCTCATTCTAAATGAGCAGGAAGCTAGGCAGACAAGATTAGCTCCGTAAGGTCATTGCTAGGGTAATGGGCTTGTTATTAAGTCTCCTAGATATGGTCCCACCCTAACTCTCAGAGGACTGGATCACGGCGTCTTTGAAAGAAGGTTGCCTCATTTAAATAGTCCAAGCCATTTTAGTTGAGTCTCTTGAGAACCTTTGGACAACGTGGGACCCAGGGTCAATATTCGTATGGCTGAGTGTGACAGAAACACAGCAGGCTTCTGCACACAGACGATACCAGAGCCCATGGAGCCATTTTGGCATCAAAGCCAAGCTCTGGGCTTTAGCGAGGTCCAGCTGTGGACAAGGGGAGACGGCGCTGAGGCTGGTGGTAGAAGTGGCAGAACTCGGCGGAGGCGGAGGTCTTGGGGGGGTGCGGCTGGCAGTGGGCAGTAGTGAAGGGGGTGTCTGTTGGAAGGGGTGGTATCTGGGAATCACCGCGGGGCTTGTCAGATGTGGTGATGCCTGGCAATTGATGGCCAAACTATGGGCTTCCTGGACCAACAGGAAGTGGGACCAACATCATAGAGACAGATGGAGTCTGTCCCCAGAGAGGTTACAGCCAGAAACCACGAAGTAGGAGATGTCGTGTGGGGGCGCAGTGGACACCTCGGTGTGTGTGTGGGGAGTGGCTTAAAAACATAATGGCTGAGTGTAACTTGGGGTGGGGCTAAAAACTGAGAGTTAAAGAAGGAGGAAAGCACAAAACTTAACACACATTTCGCCCTCCTCTCCCCTCCCCCCCACCGGTGGAATTGACTTATGGTCGTTCTCAGCTTCATCACAGTCCACAGCTGTTTCTTGGCGATATTCTGCACATGTGTGAATGGATCTATGCTAAGGTCCTGTTTTCTTTTGTTTATCCTGAGCTCATCTGTCATAATAGAAAGAGGGCTTCTTTTATGTCTGAAAATTTGGATGACATTTGGTCCAAAGATGTTCTGCCAAAACCCATTACCAGCATGCAAGAGAATCCAGTCCAGCTCAGAGACACACACAAAGGCACGCGTTCCAGCACCTTGGTTTAGAGCCTGGTTAATTTAAATGTGAGGATATTGGAGTTGAAATGCAATGTCTGCCATTTTCTTACCCTTCAGTCCTGATGGCTGCCCTGTACGAGGACATCAGAGGGGCCATTGGATATGACCAAGGATGAGGTTTGCTAGCTCCCTAGCTAAGTTACACAAACACCCAGCTTCCCTGAGGGCGTGTTCCTAGCCGTTGTTTTATCTGGAAGGTGCTTAAGCAGAAAATGGTGAGTCACAACTGACTTCACATCCTGCCTCTGATGCTCCAGAGCTCTGTGACCTTAGGCAAGTTGCTCAGCCTCTCTGTGTTTAAGACGCCTTCACCTGGCAAATGTGGATGCTGATGATTTCCGTCTCCTAAGGTAACTGAGAGGGGAAAGGATGATATTCCCAAAGTGTTTTGCCTACTACGTTACTAGAATAAATACTGAGAAAGATGATGGCCGCCAGTCAGGAGGCCGAGCATCGCTGGAGACAGTCACAGAGGTAATAGGACAGAGAACGCCTCCTCTTTTCACACGACCTGCTGGTGCACTCCCTGAGGAATGCTGGTTTTGGGCAGACAGGATGAAACGCATCCTTTCAGCCAAGCTCTGCAGCTGCAGCTGCTCACACAATACTCGCACCACCACGTGTCTCTTCTGAGACAGAACCTCATTGAGTTTGGGGGAGTGGTGCTGGTGACGCGAGCTACACAACAGCCCTTTTGCCTTGACTTCATGGGGGAAGACTTATGTTTCTAGCTCCGTTTACAGCTCACCCGGTGTTTCAACCTTTCGCTCAAGGAGACGCAGCTGAATCTTGTCTCTGAGTTTTGACTAGCAGGGTGTGTTAGGCACATGGAGACAGGAGATTGCAGCCGAGCCTTCCCATGGGTGAGGTCATTTTAGAGTTATTAGCCAAACTTCCCTCCTCCAAGTCCGTCTGGTGTTTTCTTAGCTGCAGCGTTGGTTCCCACAGCATCCTGTTTTAGAGCATGGAAGGTTGCTTGTAACAGAGACTGGCTATGGTCAGCAGAGTTCTTAGTTCTGAGGGAGCGAGGGTATGTAGAGAGATTTTGCTGGTCTAATGCACATGGTTAACAGCTGAGCTGGATCTTCAGTAAATGTTTTGAGAAGCCGGGCTTGGTTGTAGCCAGACTTTTGGCTACTTAAGGGGTTCCTATTTCTACTACCCTTTTCCCACCCTTCTCCTTTCCAATGCCCCAACACTAGGTAGGAGAGAAAACCAGTAGGGGGGAATGAGCATCTCATCCATCTCAGCTTTATTTTAAAATGCCTGCTCTCTTCCAACCCAGTTTTGCCTTCTTGACTAAATAGCCTCACCAATTAAATGAAATATGTCTCATGCTTTAAAAACACACAGTTTAGGCTGCCACCATGGCCCAGATGCAGTGCGCACTTCCTTCACAAACCCAAATCCTGGAACCTTCCCAGAACTCTTAGCTCATGCAGAGGTAGATGAGGGAACCGTTGCTGCAAAATTGTCCTCCATGACCCACTTTTACACCATTACACACACATGCGCACTGTTTTTCCCATTATATGGTTTTGGCTTCTCTTAGAAAATCAATCGTCCATAAGTGTGTGCGTTATTTCTGGGTCTTTTATTTGGTTCCATTGATCCACCAATTTGTTTCTATGCCACTACCATGCATGTTCAAAAAAAATTATTGTTGCTCTATAGTACAGCTGAGAAGAATGTAACATTTATATAATTCCTGACTGTGTCATGGTTCTTCTTGCTATAGGTAGTTTATTGTCTATATGTGTAAAACCATAAATGTATATGTAAAAAAACATGTTTAATTAATTAAAATAAACAAAGAAGCAAGTAAATAAACAATTAAACAAATACAAACAAAAACTTAAATACAAAGTTTATACATGTCACAAATTGGTAACTATCAAAAAAAAAAAAAAAAAAAAAAAAAAAAAAAAAGAGAGAGAGAGAGAGAGAATGGCGATACCCCCAGAAGATCTTTTATTGTAAAGGATTGTCTTAGCTATTCGGGTTTTTTGTTTTTCCATACGAAGTTGAAAATTGATCTTTCAAGGTCTTTGTAAAGAATTGTAGGTTATTTGATGGAAATTGCATTGAATCTGTAGATTGCTTTTGTAAGATGGCCATTTTTACTCTGTTGATCCCATCGATCCATGAACATGGGAGAGCTTTCTATCTTCTGATATCTCTTCAATTTCTTTCTTCAGAGACTTGAAGTTTTTTCTTGTACAGGCCTTTCACTTGCTTGGTTAGAGTCACACCAAAATACTTCATGTTTTTTTATAGCTTTTGTAAAGGGTGTTGCTTCCCTGATTTCTTTCTCAGCCTATTTTTCTTTTGTATAAAGGAGGGTTACTGAGTTTAAGAATTGATTTTGTATCCAGCCACTTTGCTGAAGGCGGTTTATCAGCGTAGGAATTCCTTGGCAGAATTCTCGGTGTTACTTACATACACTACCATGTCATCTGTGAATAGGGATACTTTGACTTCTTCTTTTTCAATTTGTAACCCCTTGATCTACTTTAGTTGCCTTACGGCTCTAGCTAGGACTTCAAGTATTATATGGAAGAATACAGAGAGAGTGGACAGCCTTGTCTCCTCCCTGATTTCAGTGGAATTGATTTAAGCTTCTCTCTGTCTAATCTGATGTTGGCTATAGACTGTATATTGCCTCTACTATGTTCAGGTATGCGCCCTGTATCCCTGATCTCTCCAAGACTTGTAACACGAATGGGTGTTGAATTTTGTCAAATCCATTTTCAGCATCTAAGGAGATGATGATCATGGGCTTTTTTCCTTTCAATTTGTTTATATGGTGGATTACATTGATGGATCTCATATATTAAACCACCTTTGCATGCCTGGGATGAAGTCTACTTATTGACGGTGGATGATATTTTTGATGTATCCTTGGATTCAGTTGTGAGCATTTTATTTAGCATTTTTGCATTAATGTTCATAAAGTCTCTTTCTTTGTTGGGTCTTTGTGTGGTTTAAGTATCAAGGTGACTGTGACTTCATAGAATGAGATTGATACTGTCCTTCTGTTTCTATTTTGTGGACTAGTTTGAAGAGTATTGGCATTAGGTCTCCTCTGAAGGTCTGGTAGAATTCTGCATTGAATTCATCTGGCCCTGGGCTTTTTTGGTTGGGAGACTTTTGATGACTGCTTCTATTCATTAGGGAGATATAGGACTATTTAATTTGTTTGCTAGAGCCTGATTCAGTTTTGGTAAGTGGAATATATCAAGAAAATTGCCCCATATCATTTCGATTTTCAAATTTTGTAGCATATAGGCTTTGAAATAAGACCTAATGGTTCTTTGGATTTCTTAGTATCTGTCATTATGTCTCCCTTTTTTCATTCTGATTGTGTTGATATGGATACTCTCCCTTTGCCATTTTGTTAGTTTGGCTAAGGGTTTGTTTGTTTTTTTAAAATTTATTTATTTATTAATTCATTTATATTACATCTCAATTGTTATCCCATCCCTTCTATCCATCCCATTCCTCCCTCCCTCCCATTTTACCCTTACTCCCCTCCCCTATGACTGTGACTGAGGGGGACCTCCTCCCCCTGTATATGCTCATAGAATATCAAGTCTCTTCTTGGTAGCCTGCTATCCTTCTTCTGAGTGCCACTGGCCTCCCCATCCAGGGGACGTGGTAAAATATGGGGCACCAGAGTTCTTATGAAAGTCAGTCAGCTAAGGGCTTGTTTATCTTGTTTACCTTGTTGATTTTCTCAAAGAACCAGCTCTTGGTTTTCGTTGATTTTTTTTTTAAAGTTGTTTTCTTTGCTTCTAATTTATTGATTTCAGTGCCGAGTTTGATTATTTCCAGCTGTCTACTCTTCTGGTGTGTCTGTTTCTTTCTTTTTTTCCTAGGGTTTTCAGGTATTCCATTAAGTTGCTAGTATGAGATCTCTCCAATTTCTTTATGAAGGCATCTAGTGCTGTGAACTTCCTCTTATGAATTTTCCACTTTCATTGTGTCCCAAAGGTTTGGGTATGCTGTGTCTTCATTTTCATTGAATTCTAGAAGTCTTTAATTTCTTTCTTTATTTCACCCTGACCCAGTGGTCGTTGTGTAGGATGCTGTTCAGTTTCCATGTGTTTAGGCTTTTTGTTACTTCTTTTGTTGAAGTTCAGCTTTAGATCATGCAGGGGATGATTTCAGTTTTTAAAAAAATATCTGTTGAGACTCGCTTTGTGACTGTATGGTCAGTTTTGGAGAAGGTCCCATGTGCTGCTGAGAAGGAGGTATATTCTTTTGTGTTTGGGTGAAAAATTCTGTGGTTGTCTGTTAGGTCCATTTGATCTGTGACCTCTGTTAGCATCATTATTTCTCTATTTAGTTTCTGCCTCGATGATCTGTCCATTGGTGAGAGTGTGATGTTGAGGTTTCCCACTATTAATGTGTTGGGATCAATGTGTGATTTAAGCTTTAAAAGTGTTTCTTTTATGAATGCAGGTGCACTTGTATTTGGGGCATAGATATTCAGGATTGTGATGTCCTCTTGGTGGATTTTTTCCTCTGCTGAGAACGAGGTATCCTTCCTCATCTTTCTTGATTAATTTTAATTGAATGCCTATTTTTATTAGATATTACAATGGCTACTCCAGCTTGTTTCTTGGGTCCATTTGTGTGGAAAGCCTTTTTTCAGTTTTTTACTCTCAGGTGATGTCCATCTTTGTGGCTGATGTGTTTTTCTTGTGTGCAGCCGAATGATGGGTCCTGTTTACTCATCAGTTCTGCTAGTCTGTGTCAGAAGTTGAGTCCATTGATGTTGAGAGATATTAATGACCAGTGACTGTTAGTTCCTTTTATTTTGATGTTGGTTGTGAAAGTGTGTTTGTGTGCTTGTCTACTTTTGGTTTTGCTGTAGTGAATTTCCCACTTTTTGTCCTGTGTCACAGTCATCCAGCCAGAGGACCTGTCTTCCATACTAGGCGTTTTCAAACAGGGATCATTTCTTCCACTGGCAAACCTTTAGATCTACCGATTTCTTCTCCCCCCATATCATTCCTTCCTGGAGTCACCAAGACTCTCACACTTCCAGCCATATCACCTGAGGTGGACCAAGATGAGAGAGAGAGAGAGAGAGAGAGAGAGAGAGAGAGAGAGAGAGAGAGAGAGAGTAGACACAAGTACAATGTTCAGGAATAACCAGGCTCCTTGTGTGGTGTATTTTTTCCAGTCTTTCCCCCTACTTTGGCCCAATTATAAGCTTTAAAAAATGTTTTAAATCATTAACTGATGAAAATTTAATACAAACATCACCAGATTAAAAAAAAAAAAAAAAAGGTCTGACATCATAAAAGGACCAAGAATGGGCAGCTGCCTTGCATCCTGATTTGTATACATGCTTTCTCATGTGCTCCCGTGTTCAGGCCATTATGTTTACAAGTGGCCACAAGAGGGGGGTATGAGCCTCTCTCTGCTCTAAGGAGTAAGTTGGACAGCTGCTTCCTCCTTTTCCTGGAGTGGAGGAAGCCCCACCCTGAAGAAAGGACCCCCACCATTGCATTAATCACACCTTCTCCAGCTAAGGATGAGAATAGCCTGGATTCTCAGAGCTCAGGACCTGCCTGTCTTCACTGTCAAGCGAGCCTAATCCTGATTGGAAATTTTATTTACAAAGAGCTTGAAGGACGTGCAGTTCCTGCCCTACTTTCTCCGTTATTTTCCATTTGCATTAAGCCAGAATCCCGAGGAAGAGCCCCTGTCTTTGGGACCTCCAGGGTTCCTCATTCTGAACTCTGACATGGCATTCCTCAATCCAGACACATTTTCCGTGGAACAGGACAAGGTATAAGCAAAGCTTTTTTTATTCCAAGTTGCATCACATGCAGACTGCGTCTGGGATTAAATGAAAACACATTTCACACACCGCCACCGCCACCACCAAGGCTCCCTGAGGTCCATGGGTGTCCGTCATGGCTGCAGGTGTACTGCTTCACCACGGGGAGCCCATGCACCGCCCAGGTGGCCTGGGTTTGCTCTGAGGGAGGCTCCAGTCTTCCTTCCTTCAGAGGAGCAGCATCCAGGGAGCCTCTAAAGAGAAACGTTTACTGGTATTTAAAACAGCAGCTCTGCCTTCTGGTCTGTGAATGGGTCAAGTCATGGGCCTCTTTAAAAGAACACATGAGGAATGAACAGGATGTGTGGCCGGCGAGCCTTACTGGGCCAGGAGGCTTTGTGCTGTGAGTTTTGCCGGGGTTGGTAACAGGCTGCCAGGGGCTGCTGCGTGTGAGCTCAGGTGGTCTTGCTCTCATCTGCCATCCATTGCCCTTGGTATTGAGTTAATGAACCTGTGCTTGTAATCCTTAGATCAGAAAAGAACCCGCCTTGGAGCCCTTGCTCCCATTGGCAACAGTTTCTTTTGGTACAAAGAGGAAACAAGACGAAAGCAGGTGAACTAGAGACAAGGCTGGACACTGATGGGTGGAGTCGCTCATTCATTCCACCTCAGTGGGACAAAGTTTCCCTGTAAGGTTGGAGATGCGCCAGACCTGTCTCTGCCATAGGACTTTGCCCTTGAACACACACACCTGGTTTTTCCACCTTTTTTTTTTTTTTTAAGTGAGAGCCCAATAACTCCATTTCAAATCTGTGATTTCCCTGAGTCAATGGTTTTCCTTCTCTCACCTCATCTCGAGGGTTAGCAAATTATGACCCAGAGCCACCTGTATCTGCAATTAAGGTTTCCCAGAGCAAAGCCACATTTCTAATTTTACACCTCAGATAGGACTGCAGAGTTGAAAGATGTATGGGTCCACGAAGTCTAAGATAGTTTCCATCTCTATTTATAGTCCCTTCTCAGTGTCTTCGTGTTTAGGTTTCTTCATCTCACTTACTGGCGTTGTACACTGTAGATATTTGTACAATTGTAAGCGTATTTATCTTATCTATATATTTAATTTATTTTTTAAGATGGGGTTTTATATGTTCCAGTCTGGCCTCAAACTAGCGGAGGCTGGCCTTGATCCCCAGGTTCCCCTGCCTCTACATCCCAAGTGCTGGATTGCAGGTGTGCGGCTGTGTCTGGCTATCCTTATTTTTACTAAACATTTTGTTCGTTCATTAGGCCCTTACAGGAAGCGACAGTGCCAGGCTGGTCTTAAGTGTCTGCCGAAGGGATAAAATGCTGACAGAATGGGTGTCGAGAGCTCTGTAAATGCCGGAAGTTATGGTCACTGTGGTTTCAACACAGCAGAAGCTTCCAGAGAGGGAAGTCTGTGCCGGAGAGCAGTGCGCGTCCCTGTCCTCTCACGTGACTGCTGCCACCCTGCTCTCAGCAGGGAGCACACTCATACAGCTTGGTCTCTGAGCCTTATATACCCTTACCCTCGCCGGACACCTACATAGTCCCAAAATTATCCCCAGAGGAAAGGGCTTTCACAAAAAGTAAACATCTTTTTAGCCCCGAAACATTTGGCTTTTGTTAGGGAAGGGCTATTTTCATGTTCAGACAGAGGACTACCTATTTTTACACTACAGCCAGACAAGACTTAATTATTGAGCCAAATAGGCAGGTGTGTTCCCACACTATGTCTCTATTTCACGCAGGACAGGAAGGAATAGCTTACCTTTTGTCTAAGGGAGGGGGGACAGGCAGGCATCCGGATCCTTCCACACACTCATGTAATTGTGGAGTTAGATGTCCTCATCACGTTAACAAGCTCTGACTGATATTAAGTGGATCCTTATATGGTTAAAATATCCACGTAGTCGCTGCAAAAGCATTGAAGGTGTGCGTGCGTGTGTGTGTGTGTGTGTGTGTGTGTGTGTGTGTGTGTGTGTGTAATGAGAATACTGAGACAGCCTCTTTATTTCTGTTTTCTGTATTTTATTGATGCTTTAGTTGTAGTTTCACAAGCTCAGATACATCACCCTGCACACAGTTAGCATTTAAATGTTAATTATCACTTAGCTTTTCACTTCTATGAGTGTACAGCTGTGGTGTATGTGTATAGTGTACACACACACACACGTGTACACACACACACACACGGGTGGGTGTACATGCACATGCCTGTACATATGCGAGTGGAGAGGCCAGAGGAAGGTGCCCCATTTCTTCCCTCGTCACTCTCTGCCTGACTTCATTGAGGAAGAGTCTTGCTGAACACGGAGCTTGCTGTTTTCAGCTACCTTGGCAGGCAGAAGACCCCATCCATCTTTCTGTCTTTGCGGGAGTTACAGGCCTGCAGGTCACAGCCTGCTTGTTATGTGGGTGTAGCCATCTGCACTCAGGTCCTTGTGTTTGTGTGCCCAGGGCTCCTAACCACTGAGCCGGCTCCCTAGCCCCAGACCAGGGCTCCTAATCACTGAGCCGGCTCCCTAGCCCCAGACCAGCGCTCCTAATCACTGAGCCGGCTCCCTAGCCCCAGACCAGGGCTCCTAATCACTGAGCCGGCTCCCTAGGCCCAGACCAGGGCTCCTAATCACTGAGCCGGCTCCCTAGCCCCAGACCAGCGCTCCTAATCACTGAGCCGGCTCCCTAGCCCCAGACCAGGGCTCCTAACCACTGAGCCGGCTCCCTAGCCCCAGACCAGGGCTCCTAACCACTGAGCCGGCTCCCTAGCCCCAGACCAGGGCTCCTAATCACTGAGCCGGCCCTAGCCCCAGACCAGCGCTCTAATCACTGAGCCGGCTCCCTAGCCCCAGACCAGGGCTCCTAACCACTGAGCCGGCTCCCTAGCCCCAGACCAGGGCTCCTCCTCACTGAGCCGGCTCCCTAGCCCCAGCCAGGGCTCCTAACCACTGAGCCGGCTCCCTAGCCCCAGACCAGGGCTCCTAACCACTGAGCCGGCTCCCTAGCCCCAGACCAGGGCTCTTAACCACTGAGCCGGCTCCCTAGCCCCAGACCAGGGCTCCTAACCACTGAGCCGGCTCCCTAGCCCCAGATGGAAGTTTTTGAGACTGAAAATGAACTTTGTAAAGCATAACATAGCAGGGTCATCCCGTGACTCCTGGGTCCCCATAAGGGCAATTTGCATTTATCAAAGCCTGGAGATGTTTTTTGCTGGTTTGACTGGGAAGACACACTAGCATCTCAGTGGTAGAGACCTTGATCTGGATTGAGTTCTGCAAACACAATTCCCACCTCAGTCCCAAAACTATGCTGAGAAACTTTGCCTCAGGATAGAGCCAGCCCTTTCTTTTCAAACCACTAGCTCTCTCAAGGTGACGTCATCACTTGGCGACTCAGGGTTCATGGGAAGAGACAGTGACCACAGAGCCTTAGGAGCCCCCGAAGCCCTACTCAGATAGTGGAAGAGTCTCATCTCTGTCATGTAGCGCTGTCTGCAGACTGAACAGCTGGATTTCAAGGCTACTCTTGCCAACCTTTAATAAGCTCACAGAGGGTCAGAGTACACAAGGCTGCAGGAGTCCACGGTGGCATGTTGGCCGCTTTTGGTCTCCTTATTAGCAGGTGCCAGCTTCCCTCTATGCCTTGCTCCTTGGTGATCACCTGCTGTTCTTGGTTTCTTCTTAAAGAATCCCCATTGTACCCCCTGGTTTCTACCTATGGATTTCATTGCATTCAACGTTCTATCTGATACCTTTTAATTATTAATTAATTAAAAACGTGACCTATGTATTTTTGCCCGTGTAAGAGCATGGTGTGCGCACGGGCTCACGTGTGTATGTGCATGTGCACATGTGTACAGATGGCTGCTACATAGATATAGCTGGTGACCCCAAAGGATTGGGCGTTCATCTTATTTGTGTGGGGAGCAGGAGCTCACCCTGGCCGTGTCTCGTAGTGGGGTTAAATGCCCTTCTTCACAAGTGGTGAGTAGGAGGTAAAGGGAGGTGGGAAGGTAGGAGACTCCTCCACTGAAGGGAGGCCATTTTAGGAGGGACTGTCGCACTCTGTGTGGTGAAACAGTTTAGACAAGAAGATTAAGTTGTAGACAGCATTGGCCCTCCTTACAAAGTTATTGTTTAAACTGTGTGTGTGTGTTGCACGCACATGCGTGCATGCATACACACTAAAGAACCTTTTGTCCTGGCCTGCAAGACCCATGATGTCCTGACTCCATCTTCTGCTACCCCCGCCCCCGTCTCCACCCTCCCACTCATCCCGATGTTTCCACCTTACGATCCTCAAACCTTCCCACTCCTCACCCTAGGCCCGTCCCCCTTAGCCACAGTCTTTCCTCAGTGTTTTTTTTTTCAGTGACACTCCTTCTGATGATACTGTGAATGCTGTAAGACACACCTATTCCGTCTCCCTCACCCTCTTCTCTCTACATTTTGTCCCCAACTCCACCCCCTCCCTCTGCATAGTACTGATGAGCTTTGAACAAACCAAGTCAGGTGTCAGCATTCCCACTGTACTGTTTACTTCCTGACGGACCCCACTAGAATGCAAACTTCTCAAGAAGAGGGATCGTTGTCTGTTTTGCTGCTGATGTCTCAAGAACCTAAGAAAACAATGCCTGGCTCATCGTAAGCATTCAGAATAAACAAATGAGCTGGCTGAGCCCAAGCAGGGACAGAGACCCGAGGCGACGATGACCAGGAAGAGGAAAGCTTGCTGATGATACCAAGCTGGCTCAAAAGGGGTCACGGTGGTGGTGTTGACAGTACAAAATGCACTTTGTGATTTTTTTCTAAGATTTGCCTTCTGACGAGTGTCCAGAGGGTGGGGACATGCCTGGACACAGCGAGCTCCTTCCAAGTGGGACCGAGGGGGTGTGTGCCACAGACGAAGCAGGAAGGAAGGCATGCAATAGTTTGGCTAGGAAGCTTCCTGTCGCTCACGTGACTTCTTATACTTTCCACCTCCATATGCTCACCCCGGTGTACTGGTACCTGCAGCATGCCATTTGGTGTTATTTTTGTAGTCAGACAAAGATGACAAACTCAAGATACCTCTAGATGCAGCTGTAAATACCTCTCAGGGCCTCAGGGAGACAAAACAACAGTTTTACCAGACAGTGGACAAAGATGACTCATCGGACAGAAAAATCTAGTTCTAAGCCCCTCTCCCCCTCCCAACCCCCCCACCTCCCCGCCCCGCCACATCCCATGGTTCATGGATGTTGAGTTGTTTTAACTTTTTATATTGCAGGTCACTCATGTTGAATTGAAAGGCAGAATAGAAAGATTGTTTAGAAGATGAAATGGAATCAAGCCGCTTGCACTGTCCCTACCATTGGCAGTGCGGCACGTGTGTAGGGCTGGGTCTTGGCTCTGTTTTGGCCTGGGAGAAAAGGCCCAAGACTGCCTGGGTTAAAAGCTGCTCTCTATCCTTTATTGGCTGTGTGACTTAAGGAACGTTTTAAACATTAATACTTTTGAATTTTAAAAATCCAATTTCCTGCCCGTGAATGCACCATGAGCTTACGATGAGAATAAAGTAAGCTTGCACACAGGAAAAGCCTCCTGTGGAGAGTGCTGTACCGCTGCGTTTTCCTCCCTAGGTGCAGGAAACCTGCACATACTAAAACTCTGACCCTATAACTTACTTGCTGGGCAACTTGGGGTAAGAAACTTCATTTACTTCTTATTCCTCTTGTGTGTGTGTGTGTGTGTGTGTGTGTGTGTGTGTGTGTGTCTATCATAACGTTGGGTACAGTGGCTATGCTTTTTTACACTCACACCTACGATGCCCAAGAATTCCAATTCTCTTTAACACTTGGTGTTTTCTGTTTAAGAAACAACAGCCGTATTAGTGACTCTAAAGTGTCTGTCTCCGTCACACTTACCTCCAACTAAGGCTGTTCTTTACAACAGCCGTGGCTATTTGCTGATGCAAAACACCAAACTCATACAACTGGCAACTGTTTCTTTTTCTTTTTCTTTTTTTTAGTTATCAACCTGCTTGTTGGTGGCCGGGCACTCTGCTCTCCTGCTGGACGCTATCGCCCAGGTTCACTTGCAGCTGTGCCTTTATAATCAGCAGGTGCCTTACGAGCTGTGTCCACGACATGCCCTTAAAAGAAACAGGAAATACACACGCCGTTCTCTTACTTTGCACTGTCTACAGTGCAGACGAGGTGGAGGGTGCTGGAGGAGATATTTAAGAGCCCGACATGAAAGGGGCGTGATGTGGAGGGCAGGGTCACCCTATCAGCCACTCACAGGACTCTCTGTTCAGGAGACAAAAACAATCTTACTTTGTATTAGTCAATGAATTTTAATGTCACTTAGCCTGTAACATATACGATCAAGTTAGTTCAATTAAAAAATGCCGTTTTAGTTAGCCACAAGAATAAAAGAAAGAGAAGTTCAGACACTCGGAGTGTAGTGAAGGTGTTTTCAGGGACATGGCCATATGAGGCAGATCTCTGGCATCAGGAGCCACTTCAAGCTGGAGCTTCTGAGCCATTCTGGTCTTATGCTTCTCTGCGCCATATGGCAGGGGGCTCCAGTGCTCAGGGGTGACTTGTGGCGGTGTCACAATGCTGTTAGTTATCAGAGCACCTTTGAGTCCCTGCTTAGATACCATTTTTGCTACAATATAATAAGTAGCACTATGATTGTCTTCATATCAGATACTCAGGATTTAAATGTATTTAGTTCACAGAGAGATGATGTAGACGTCAAAGCATTAAGACTCTAAAAAATTGGAGTTGAAGATACTTGTGTTAAAAATTCTAGTGATATAATGGTAGCAGGAAGTGGCATGCTCAAGGACCCTTGTACTGCTTTTTTCAGGAACTCTCTCTGTTTCCCCGCCACCCCTCCACTCTGTCCCCTCCAGCCTATGAGGCTTTGCAACTTACCAGATGGCATCCGGCTCCAGGACAATGGAGCCACAGCCCTCTTCATTGGTGTAAAATGCAGTTGGTGGATAGTAGTGCATTTGGGGGCTAGTGTGGGAATACAAGCTGGAGGAGTGAGGGCTGTGCTGCAATTGTTTCCCAGGGGAAGGGAATTACAGGTAAGTGTCCCCCCCCCCCCCACAGTCATAGCCCAAGTATGATTTCATCTTCTGTACCAAGACTCTTGACTCACCAAGGACTAAAGGGAGAGGATGCTTTCATCGGGCCAGCCTTGCTCCAGAAAGATTCCTGGGAGAAAACCACATACCCTGCACTTTTCTTCGGTAAACATTTACCCTGCTGTTTTGGTTGCCTAGAAGACCCAGGAAGCCAGAAGAAATAGTTTCCCCTTCTGTGGGCAGCAGCCTGGTCCCGTGTTGTTAGACTTGATATTTTAGCTTAAAGAGAAGTCTCTTGGGAGTTTGACATGGCTAATGTCCATGCGTCCTTTGGTCAATATTTAAAATAGTTTCTGCATTGCTAAAGCGAGATCAGATTTTTGACCATGGTATAAACTGTAGGGGGAGATTGGGTCTGAAGTTTGCTATTTCTGAGTTCATGTAACCTTGAATCATATGTTTCACAAGTACTGTTTTTATTGTCTATATGTGCTCATGTATATGCATACTTAGAAGCACATGTATGTACAAGTGTGCATGCACGTGTGTATTGTGTGTGTGTGAGTGTGTGCACACACACATGCACAAGGACAACTTTGGATGACAGCTTCAGTATTCTGTCCATCTCTTTTGAGATAGGGGCTTTCATTGACCTGGAACTGACCAATTAGGCTACACTGGCTGGCCCGGGAGCCCTGGGGATTCTCCTGTCTCTGCCTCCCCAGCGCTAAGACTGCAAGCACATGGCACCACACCTGGCTTTGTATGTGGTTTGCTGGGTTGCAAGGCAAGTGCTTTGCTGACTGAGCCAGTCCCCCAGCCCAGCTAGTACTAGAAAACAAAGGTCTTGTAACAGAACAACTGGAGTACAGAGTATGGAGGAGACATTTTGTTTCCAAGCTTGAAGTTTTTCTAAGGACTGAAGTCAACATGTAACTGTTTGGTAATCAGGGGCGCTCTCCTGCTTTAGGCGTTTATCTGCTTCTGCAAGTGTGGTGTCACTGAGATGGGCATTTCTGTATTTAGGAGAGGGTTGCAGGGTCTCCCGAGGGAAACTGGTCGCTGCCTGGTTGTCCATACCCTGTTGGTGACTAGGAGATAACTGAGTTTTTATGCCTAATGTGTCACAACATCCAGATGGCTCTGTGACAGTCTGTCATAAACCCAGCACTCTCCATCTTCCCAGACAAACCCTGTACCCGCTGGATTTTCCTCCCTCCCTCCTCTCTCTCTCCTCTTTCTTTCTTTCTTTCTTTCTTTCTTTCTTTCTTTCTTTCTTTCTTTCTTTCTTTCTTGGGCTTCAGTGCTTTTTAAACCTTGCTTGAGTTGCTGCTTCAGTGCCTCTCACTTTTAGATTGGGAGTTACATCCTACCAAGGGCAGGAGGTCCCGTACTTCTCCCAACATCAACTTCCTTTTTGACTATAAGCAACTTCCTGGTGTCTACATCAACTTTTCTCCCCAGTTGTGTGCTTTGCATATAGCATATTATTCTGTCTCCCTTCACCTGAGCGAAAGGACGTCATTAGAAGGAAAAACTCTCAGCTGGAATTCTGTGCCTCCTGCCTCCATAGAAGGATTTATTATGGAAGATTTTTGTACTGTAGCCGGTACTGAGCAATTAATGTAGTATTCCCATCCTAATTCCTCCGTGGGCTCTGTGAAGACGGACCTTCCATACATGTTTGGGAATGTCAGAATGGATGTTTGTCATTGTGACGTAGCCCTGTGTTATATGCACCAATGACATCCCAAGGGATTTCAATTAGTCTACATATGAGCATTGAATTATATTTTCTTCTTAAAATGTTGGGCAAACAGGATGGTGGGAAACCCCCTCAGCCAAAATGCTACTGTTTGTGGGAACAGAGGGACCTGGTTCTCCTGACGCCTGCTGTGTTCTTCTTTCTATCATCGGGTGATATCCAGTGACATTGAAAGGTGTCGCCCCAAATGGGTCTTGTGGCTATTTTTGCCACTGACACTTTCCTTCCTGTGTGACAGACTGAGAGATGCCACTTCACATACTGAGCCACTCGATTCCCTTGGTGCTTCTGGTCAATGATGCTCAGAAACAAGTCCAGATGTGCAAAACATCTGCATGCCATTTTGTGAGAGCGCTTCAAGAATCAGTGTTGGGGGAACTACTTCAGTGAGATGAATTCATGGTCTGGTCCTTGGAGAGAGGTGCCCAGCCCTGACTATGCTCTTGTCCTCCTCCACCAGCCCTGCCTCTCCACCATGGACTCTGCCATCCTGTGGCCCATGTCCTCCTCCACCAGCCCTGCCTCTCCACCATGGACTCTGCCATCCTGTGGCCCATGTTCTCCTCCACCTGCCCTGCCTCTCCACCATGGACTCTGCCATTACATGACCCATGTCTTCCTCACCAGCCCTGCCTCTCTACGATGGACTCTGCTACCCCGTGACCCATGTCCTCCTCCACCAGCCCTGCCTCTCCACCATGGACTTTGCCATCACGTGATCCATTTGCTTCACTGGACACAGATGATTCAGTGATTCTGTGATATGTGAGTGACTTAGATTATGCCTGATGCGCTGTCAAGACCTAGGAAGATCCAGAAGACTCTAGTTAGCACTTTGAGGATGAGCCACATTGACAGGACTTATTAGCATAGCATAATCCTTCCCTGCTAGAGAGGGAGAGCTCTGGGCCTGTATTTGGAGACAAGCTGACAAGGCTGAGTGAGCGAGAGCACTGCTGGGGTGGCTATCACTGACTGAACTGTTTGATGCTGGAGACCAGAGATGTCCTAAGGTAGTTAGTTAATATGGGGTGGGGAAGGCAGTCTTGCTCTGCCTTACACTGCCGAGAGGGATTTAGGGAAGACCTTGCCCTGGTCTTCGGTTCCCAGGGTTTAATACGATTCACAACTCTGTTTGCATGTTTTCTGTTTTGTTGTGGTCTTCAGTACAATGCAGGACTTGATGCCCTTTGTCTGAGAGGTTCAACTTCCTTTCTATTCCCGTCATCTTCATAGTTTTGAAGCTTATCATCAAAAAGCTCTATGTAAGCCAGGCGGTGGTGGCGCACGCCTTTAGTCCCAGCACTCGGGAGGCAGAGGCAGGTGGATCGCTGTGAGTTCAAGGCCAGCCTGTCTACAAAGTTAGTCCAGGACAACCAAGGCTACACAGAGAAACCCTGTCTCAAAAAAACCAAAAGCCAAAAGCCAAAAACCAAAACCCAAAAAAAAAAACCCAAACAAAAACAAACAAACAAACAAAAGTCTATTTGTTTATTCTATCAATATCTGCAGGTAAACATCATTCTCCATAAGGTTATTATCAATTCTTGCACACTAAGAACAAATCCTGATTTCAAACCACGGAGGGCAGTGGGAGGGGCAGGGAGGGTAGGCATTTGTTCCCCCGTGCGGCAGTTACCATGGGGAGCTGAAGGGTGGGAACTGGGCACCCCTCCAGACCTTCAGCCTCTAGCCCAAGCTCCTGCCCTCTCTGCCTTCGGGGAAGGGAAGGGGGCTGCTTCAAAGAACCCTTTCCCCCTCAGCTGCACGGCAGACCTAGTTAGCACTTTTTAATGATTTAAGTAGTTCTCAGTCTTACACAGGACACACACACACACACACACACACACACACACACACACACACACACAAGGAAGCCAGGCCTTCATCAAGAGCACTCCTTTAATGTGTATGAGCACAGGGAAAATACTGAGAGCTCTAAATGTCGGCAGAGTGTGCTTTGTGTTTCTGGGAGGGACATGAAGGGGTATGGAGCATCTCCTAAGGAAGTCAGTCATGCAGTTGCCAGAGAGTGCAGCAGGAAATGTTTTGAGCATCTTCCCTGGAGAAATGAAAACTTGCATTCACAGAGAAACCGTACAGAGATAGTTTGTCAGCTTTATCTGTAAAAATCCAATTCTCTCAAAAGGTGAGTAAAGGTAAATTTATACAATGTAACATTGCTGACTTATTTATTTTGATGAAGAGTTATAATATCCCAATATAGTGTTTGTACACGTTTGATTTAAAAATTATAGTTATCTATCTATCTATCTGTCTGTCTGTCTGTCTGTCTGTGTGTCTGTCTGTCTATCTATCTATCTACCTACCTACCTACCTACCTACAGAATCAGTATGTAGCCCAGACTGGCCTTAAATTCATAATCTTCTTGCCTCACTTTTCTGGTGCTGGGACTACAAGTGTCTGTCACCATGACCGCCTTAGTGTAGCTATGGGATCAGAATAGGATCCTCTGTTGTGAAATTGCAGTGCTGGCCTACAGCTTGCTCTACTACAGGGAAATGGGAGTCCTTTAGAAGCAGCAGTCTGCCCAGGCAGTGGGGAGCCTTTTCTCCATGCTCAGCGCCTTGTACATCTGGGGTCACACAGGAAATAGAGCTACATGCCTACCTAAGTATATCATTATTGTTATATTTTACCTGGGACTCTAATATGCAAAATAGGCCATCTATAAAACTACTTGGTTTGTCCCATCTGCAGATCAGTGAGCAAATGCACCATTTTCCTAAATACTAGTCCCCGAGAGTCCAATCTATTCTGATATTTTGAACTAATTAGGGTTTTTTTTTTTTTTTTTGGTGGTCATCAGCCACTCTGTGTAGACACTTCCCTTTTGCCCACAGTTTTCTGATGGGCTCTGTGTTCATAGACAAGCAGTGTAGGCCCTGACTGCTGACATCCAGCCTCTTCTCCCAGAGTACATCTCTGCTTCCGGCGGCTGAGGGCTGTGGTGTCTAGGCAGGGCCTCTGAGTAATTACAGCATTGGCCTGTGGTCCTTTTTCAGGAAACACCAAGTACCACTTGCCCTAGTGTGTTCCCGCTGACTTTGTTCAAGGGACAACAGGAAACAGATGCCCAATAAGGGCATCCGGGAGCAGCTGCTGCTGGTCTGAGAGGACAGCAAGGCTGACATATATCCACTGCCCTCCTTAGATCCTCCTCAAGCTGCAGGTCGGGGGTGGGGGGGACCTGTGTGCCCGCCATGCTGTGACGAGGCCCTTGCTGCACCTCTGCCACTGACCGTCCTCTCTACCCGGGAATGTTTCTTCAGCTCTTTTGAACTTTACTGATGGTTCTCTCGGAAACTTTTTCAGAAAGAGTCTCTGCTTTTATAATTTATTTGAGAGAACTGTAGCTTTATTAGCATTTACCCAGGAATGGGTTTCCTAGGACTATAACTCAGTATCTAGAATTAAGCTTACTGATTGCAGAAATCCAACTCCTCTCCGAAGTGTTAGATTCTGATGTGTGATGTGAAATCAGGACAGGAGGAGAGGAATTGGGGTGTGGGGGTGGGGGTGGGTGCGGGCAGGATCTTTTCAGATGTTATAGCTGTCTAATTCTCTCGGCATCCTACCCCGTCTTCCCCTGACAAGTGGAATTTTGCTAAAATGTGAAAGGAGCCAAAGCCACAGAGCATGACGTGACCATTAAACACCTTGAGCTCATCCCAATGATTAGCTAGTGATTTTGATAAATCAGTGTCACGCGAGGAAAAGAAAAGGCGGAGACATGGTGTCACAGGGTATTCAACGTGGATTGCTTTCACCGGCAGGTTGTCTCGGCAGGGTCAGTAACTAAGTCAGCCTCTGTGAACTGGAGCCTGTGGTGCATGGGTTCCCTCTGCCTGCCTCAGTGGCTACTCTCCTGCCTCGGCTGTGTGCTCGCCGTGAGTCACCGATAGCAGAGGCTGAGTCAACTTGTCAGGTCAGTTTGTCCAGCTGGTTGCTTGGCACCCCTCTGTGTTTTGATGCTTTCTGGTGGCTGTTGACTTGTATGACTAAATGCTCCCTGCATTTTATTTTCAATATATCATTTTTCCAGAAAGTAGAAACATTTCCTTTCTATGCCAGTGCTCTGCCCTCATATCTGTTACTGTGTCCCAGAACCTTAGGCTGTGGCCATATTTGGAGATGGTGCCTTTGCTGGTGCAATTGGCCCTAATATCTATAAATGCACTGAAAAACACTGACCGATGCTCTCAGAGGGAGGAGGAGAGGACCCAGAAGTGACGTGATGGTACAGAAAGACCTGGGTCCACAAGACTCCCAAGAATTTCCGGAGAGTTCTGGAATGTGTCCACCTCAGGTTACAGAGAGAACCAACTCCGCTGCTTTGTTTCAGGCTTCCGGGCTCCAGGACATCAAGCTAGTAAAATCTAGGCCACACGTTATGTGGCAGCTTCTGGAAATGAGTGTGGTCTTTTCCCAGCTGGCCAAGGGCTTGCTACTGTCTGTATGTCTGTGCCTTTTCTAGACAAAGTCATATCCCTTGTCACACAAAGTGGGTACCAGGCATCCACCCCGAGGAATGGCCCTAACTACTACCTTGTAAGGTCCTCCCCCTGAACTGTCGAAATTGTTCATGACTTTGATATATTTAAAAGCAAAGATCACTCTCCTTCCAGTACTAAACAGGCCCAGCCCTGCTTGGCTTCTGAGAGGAGGTGAGATCGAGCAAGCCCACCAATAGACTAATAAGAAAAGGTTACAAAGAACATATGAAGACACAGACAACAGCCACGGACGGCTTTTTTCACAGAAGGGGTAGAACACGCTCTCCGAGCTTGGAGAGACGGTCAATGTCACTAGAGACAGGGTAGTGACACAGCAATCAAGACCATGGTGGGACACTATTTCACACCCAAGCACAAGTTGCAGATGCTCGCACTGCCAGCTGCAGGGACAGCTCAGCACACAGAGCACCTGTCATGCTCGCACGCTCACAGAGGATGTGGGGTTCCATTCCCAGGAGCTACACGGTGGCTCGCAGGCACCCATAACTCCAGTTCTGGGGGAACCAGTGCCCATTTCGGACTGCCACAGGCTCCATCACATACATGGCTCACAGTCATACACGCAGGCAGAAGCTTATACACATGAAATAAGTGCATCTAGACATTTAAAAAGCATCTCTTACCACGAAATATTGAAGAGGCCGTGGACTAATGGAGTAACTTATACTTCTGGTGGGGTTCAAGTGCTTTGAAAATAATTTGGCATTATCTCCTAAAGTGAAAGTTGATTGATTCATTGTATGATAATTAATTCTATGTGTGGGGCAGGGGTGGGGCAGGGGTGGGGCTTGTGTGGGGCAGGGGTGGGGCAGGGGTAGGGGGATGTTGTCGGCTATTTGATCACTCTATGAACCTGGAGATTGTGATGTTTACGGGAAAAACCTGTTTCCAGTTGTGGTGTGGCTCAGCCGTGGCCACCACACAATTCTGTAAACATGATTAAATAAAATCAGCCATAGGTCAAGCAGCAAAGCAAGCAATGAGTTGACAGGGAATGGACATAGGGAAAAACCGTAGAGTGTGAGGGGAAGTCTGGAGGAAGGATGGAGAGGCACACAGGAAGTAGAAAGCAGGGATACTCAGTGTGAAGGGTTTTTAAGGCATTATGAAGAAAGGACTTTTTCATTCTGGAATGTTGGCTGAGGAAGAAGGTCATCTGGGTGCTTTCTCTCCCTCTTTGAGCTAGCAGGCTTTCATCCCAGCATCTGGCTCCTGAGTCTTTATTGGTAAAATTAAATATTTGCAATTAAAAAAAAAACAACAGAAAAAGGCAGACAGAAGAAAGAAAGAAAGAAAAGAAGAAAGAAAAGAAAGAAAGAAAGGAGAACCTCAAACTGTCCATGCACCTTTACATAGGAATCAAAAATTTGCATGGAGACATTCTTTTTTTTTCTTCTTCTTTAGATGGGTTTAATCATATTAATATATTTGTCTCAGGATATTCTTTCTTAATTGAAATAGCGACAATTTTGAAAAAGCAAATCCAAATAAATGCCTAGTGCCAAGGGAGCAGGTAAATTACAGTAGCTTTATATGTGTTATCTTACTGTAAAGCCAATAAGCAAATATAATTAAATGCTAATAATATAATTTGTGTGCAAAATAAGCTCCCAGCCATTTGGGTGAGATGGCTCAGTGGATAAATCACATGTCAGGCACGTGTGAGGGCTGGAACCCCAGAACCCACACAATCGCCAGGGGAGCCTGGCAGCCTACTGTCTCCCAGGGGAGCAGAGCAAGATGGCTAATTTCGAGAGACTGGTCAATAGACAGTGAAGACAATACAAGCAGACATTAGAAGCCACCAGCGTTGCATGCTGTGTGCATGGGTATTTGGTATTGAAAGATTGACACAAAAGTTATTAAATAAAAGATAAAAGAAAAGCATGGCCAACGGAAAAAAAAAACTGAGGCTGTGTCATAGACCCAGTATTGTGATTAATCTAAACTTAGGCAGGAGAAACACAGCGACTGGCGGTGAGTATACAGAGAAGTTTCTAGCTGATCCAGGACTGGGAGGAACAGGGTGTGGATGTGAGACAGAGACAGACAGACTTGGGGCTGAGAGAAAGGAATGCCAAGGGGGTGAGAGAAGTAGTTTGTGGAGAAAACTTGTGAAAAAATTCCCCCCTTCGTGAGGTCCGGGAGCCCAGGAAACACGGACATAGAAGGAGCTGAACTGTGTCCTGTTCTGAGCTCCGATGCAGACCATTGCTGGTGTTCAAAATCCACCTGAAACTATGTCCTGTAGATAGTAGACTGCGTAAGTATAAACAACAGAAGTCTATCCACTCAGCCATGTGGCCGTTATACACTTAAACAGTGCTACCAGAGGCAGGTTATCGGGGGCGGGTGCGGGGGGGGGGGGGCGAGGAAACAATGAAGACAGACTGTGTGGAAATAAAATATGTCTCATGGATTTTCCACTTAGAATGCCGCTATTTGTGATATGGCTTAGTCATTAGTATCCTCACAGACAAGTAGAGGAAATGAGGTGAGGGTCCTGTGGCTGGTAAGTACAAGGCGGGACTGTTGTCCAGACAGCCCTACTCACTCCTGAGACCACAGCTTCAATCTAGTCATAAAATGCCGGGTGTGGTGGTGCACGCCTTTAATCCCAGCACTCAGGAGGTAGAGGCAGGCGGATCATTGTGAGTTTGAGGCTAACCTGGTCTACAAAGCGAGTCCAGGACAACCAAGGCTGTCCTCGGGGAAAAAAAAAAGGTCTCCCATAGATACATATCAGCACCTGCAACAGAGCAAGGGGTGTCCTGACCTCACGCAACAGTAAAATCCAGAACCATCTCCCAGGAGAGAATGGGCGTTCTTGTTGGTGCATCACTGTGATGTTTCTGGTTTAAAGTGCTTTGGGAAAATCGCTGCCTTGGGTTTTCAAGGTCATCCACATTCACAGTAACCAGGTCCTGGGCGCCAGAAGAAAAGACGATTCCCTGTGGCTCAAATGGAGGTGCCACAGGTTCTGGACCAAAAACAACCCAGGGTTAGGTGATGGCTGAATCTAAAGGCCATACAAAACATGTCCTTGTGTTTTCAGGTGGCCCAGGGAACAAAGACCTCCAGGGAGGGGCACACCCACTGCTGGTGGAGTTACCAGACAGATAAAGCGTTTGTTCTGGGAAGGAAGAACTCTGTCCCCTGTCCCCACTGCCCCCAACACCGGTGTTCTTGCTGTGACATTTCCTTCTAAAAGCTTCAAGCTTTTCTGGACTTATTTCTTGCCTCATCCCATGATGCAACAATGTATCTTTGAATCTTAAGTTACCCTTCCTCTCCATATAACTATTTTAGTATTTCCAGAATTTGATCCTTCCCCCATTGAAGGGGACGGGGGAGAGGGGAAGAAAGAGGAGAGAGAGAGAGAGAGAGGAGAGAGAGAGGAGAGAGAGAGAGAGAGAGAGGAGAGAGAGAGAGAGGAGAGAGAGAGAGAGAGAGAGAGAGCGGGAGGGAGAGAGATTACTTGGAAAAATTCCGGGCAACAGCTATTCCATTCCTTGGAATATACCCAGAAGATGCTCCACCACACAAGGACATATGCTTAACCATGTTCATAGCAGCCTTATTCATAATAGCCAGAACCTGGAAACAGCCTAAGTGTCCCTCAGTAGAAGAATGGATAAAGAAACTGTGGTACATTTACACCATGGAATATTACTCAGCTATTAAAAACAAGGAAATGCCGAAATTTGTGCACAAATGGATTGAACTAGAAATGAGCTTAATGAGTGAGTTAACCCAGAAGCAGAAAAACTCAAATGGTATATACTCACTTATAACTGGACACTAGCCCAAGGGCATGTCCCATAAAAGTCTTCACCTACCAGGAAAGTGGGATAGATGTGGGGACCTTCTATTGGGACTCTAGGTGAGAGAAATATGGGAAAATGAGGAAATAGAAAGATCCAGAGGGTCCTAGAAACCTACAAGAAGAACGTTATGATGGGCAGATTTGGGCCCAGGGGTTCTGCTCAAAATATGGCACCAGCCAAGGACAATATGTGCAGTAAACATCGAACCCCTACCCAGATCTAGCCAATGGACAGGACATTTTCCACAGCTGAGTGAAGAGTGGGGTATGGCTTTCACATGTACTCTGGTGCCCCATATTTGACCATGGCCCCTTGATGGGGAGGCCTAGTGGCACTCAGAGGAAGGATAGCAGGCTACCAAGAAGAGACTTGATACCCTATGAGCATATACAGGGGGAGGAGGTCCCCCTCAATTATAGTCATGGGGGGGGGAATAGAGTGAAAGCAGGAAGGATGGAGGAATGGGAGAATACAAGGGATGAGATAACAATTGAGATGTAATATGAATGAATTAATAAATAAAAATGGTGAAAAAAAAAAGAAAGAAAAATTCTGGGCAAGATCTAGGAGTGCGTTCGTCTCCTCATCCACATACCTTTGACAAGAAACCAAATCCATAGTTTGTTCTGAAGAGTGGGACCAGCCAGCAAGCGCTTGCCCTGACGGAGAAGGAGTTGGTGAAGCATAGCATCCCTTAAGAAGGAAACAAAGACCCAAAGAGTCAGAGTTGGACGCTTACACACAGCCCAAGAGCAGTGAGCCGTGAGTGTGCAAGGAGGCAAGTGGCTTGGGGTGGAGAGGTAGTTGGTTGGCCAGAAAGGTCCCTTTCCTTAAATAATCAGTGTGGCAGAACGGCATATTCTGGGGTGGTGTAGTTTTATTTCCTTCAGAACATATCAGCTATGAGTGACATCCTGTTGAATGAAAGGATGAGTGAGTAAATTAACAAGTCAACATAATTTGTAAAAATTGTCATCCAACTACTGCATCAGTGCCAACAAATGAAGCAGACAAAAATCAGCCACCCAAAGAGCCCAGGATACATTAAAAAAAAAAAAAAAAAAAAGTCACTGTGGAGAAAGCGGGCTCTGAGCGAGCATTTTAACGGTGGTTTCACTTGTTATGTCTGCATTTCAGAGCGGTTTCATGTTGAGATGTCTCCAGTGTGTTCCTTGCCACTAGTTTATATGTTTTCGGATGGTGTCTGTAAACTGCTTCCTATGAAAACAGTGTTCTCACAGAACAAAGTTTCCAGAGACAATAATTACCGTTTTTGCATTGTCTTGCAGAACCAGACGCACTATTTGACTCAAAGCTAGAGGTTTATGTTCGCAGGTAAACACAGACAACTGAATCTAAGTCTGGTTGCTTCCTGTGGCTGCAGTCTGTGTCGACGCATTGCTGGCCACATCGGCAGCAAAGGGTTTGTTAAACTATTGCTGGTGGCGATTCCATTACCCGAGGGCTTTTCCCTGCCCCCATCAGACTGTTTTAAGTCTATCAATAAACAGTTTTCACTTTCAATCAGCTTGTGTTGAGACATTCAGACATACCCAACAGTAACCAGGCAAATGGGAGAGTGGCTGACCACTCTGCTTCCTGACCACCCCACTATTCATGCCTTCTCTTGCATCATTAATCAAGTTTCAGTCCTCACAAAAATAAATTATAGAAATGGCATTCCACCAGCACTAGGCATGCCCAGTGTGTACCTAAACATGACACTCTCAGTTAAAAACAACCAACAATTGTCCAAATAAATGTACCTGGGGCTCCAACACAGCCACCTGTCCAGACTGCACGTCACCCTTCCCACACTGTCTTCCCCTCCTCTGATCGAGTGTTCTAATAGGGAAATGTGCTGCATAGATCTGTCTCATGCTGAGACACCTTCCGTATGAACAGCCTCTGCCATTTATCTGCTTGTTGGTGCTCGGCTGTTTTCAAGACTAGAAGCCAAAAAACGGAAGAGAATAATCCAGAGCCCTGGACCTTCCAAGTGTTCTCGCAAGCAGACTCAAGCCCCTGACTGCCAATGCAGGTGCCCCGGAGTGACCCTGAGCTGCTTTCTGTGTATCTTACGAGAAGGCAGACCCTAACGCGCTGCTAAGGTCTGGACGTGGGTTCAGCCCCAGAGACTCCCATGCTGAAAGCCTGGAGGTGTTATGGTGAGGCGATTCAGTCATGGGCTCGCCCATTCCAGAAACACATGGGTTCATCGATGAGTTTTGTACTCAGTTGGCTTTGAGGAAGCAAGGCGTCGTTGGAGGAGGCAGGTCACTGTGGGATGTGGCTTTGGGGGTTGTGTCATGTCCCGGGCCCCTTCCCTCTCATGTTTATTGTTCCTGGACACCGTGAGTGATTTTCTTTGCTCCCAGATATGCCCTTTACTGTGGTGTTTTGATTCCTGTTAGGTCGGGGGAAAGGTACTCGACTTGGATTGCAAATGCTAAAACCAGGACCCGAGATGGAACAAATCCCTTCCTTTCACGAATTGTTTACCTCAGGCATTTAGTCAGAGGGGTTTTTCATCACCCTCAACCATTGCTCACGTTGCTGTCTGCTGCTAGGTTTTGTTATAGTAAACTCACAGTTTTCTCCTTGCACTTCATCAGGATTGCAAATGGCTGACGGCTTAGCACTGTGTACCACATCCACTCACTGGCTTTGCTTGGTGGCCGGCTTCTGTCTTGATATGCCTCTTTTGTGGAGCTTGCACACTGGTTGCTCCCTTTTCCCTAGTTTTTTTTTTTTTTTTTTTTTACATTAACTAGTTAATTATCGGTATGAAAGCCTTTCCTTCTTCTCCGCTCATTTCTTTCTCTTCTCATCTCTTTAGATTATTATTTTCTTATGTGTTGTAATCGGTCACTGCCATTGCGGATCTTAATCCTTGATTGTCCCCAGGTCAGCAATGGGAGGCCTTCCTGCTGATTCCCATGGCTCCTCCATCTGTCCCCATAACTCTTTGCTCACATTCTTTCTGATATATAAAGTCGCTGTAGGCTCATTTTGAGTTCCATCTGTTACATACAGGAGATCAGCTTACTTTACGGACTGGAGGCCCAGGAATCTGGTGTGCATGTCACGTAAGGGATGCCAGCGCATCCAGGGTTTCTTAGTTGCCTGAGCAACGGTCCTTTATTGTGCACATATATAACTGCTTCTATCTGTATTTATAGAATACACATAAAAGCACACATTCACGTTTGGCTCCATCTTAGGTTCAATATCTTAATACTGTTTTCATCTTTTTCTTATCCACATCTTGAATACCTTCCACCCAATGTTATTTCTCATTTGTGCTATGTGAACAAGCTCCAAGGTACACCGATCACTTCCAGATGCCTCCTCCACACTCAGCTGTGTGCTTGGCAAATGTTATGGTTTTGGTAATAATAACCATTTATTATTATTTTCCACTGCTGCTCCTCCTCCTCCTCCTGTGTGTGTGTGTGTATTTATGTGTGTTTATGTGTGTGCAAGGGTGGGGGGGGGGTCAGGGGACAAGTCTGTGGAGCTTGCTCTCTCCCTCCACCTTTTTGTGGGTTCTAGGGATTGAACTCATTTAAACCTGTGATTGGTGGAATCTGTGTTTGTGGGCCACACAGATCTGGAATGTAAAGGATTGGCTGTTGTATTAAGGGAAGGCTACATGCCGCCAGGCGCTAGCCTCTTAATGTCAACCTGAGACTATTACGTTTCCTTCCCTCAGAATGAGCGCATACAGCACGGTGTCACTGTGCTGCTAATCACGGCCAGTGACACTCTGCTAGCCACCATGCTCCTAATTATGGCCAGTGGCACCCTGCTAATTGCTTAAAACAGTCACTTCCTCTAAAGCAGGCTTGCAGCCCGGTTGGTTATGACATCTATGGGAGCCTATAGAAAGCCAAATATTTGCTGAATAGGGTTGTGGCTGGCAACAGACTCAATGTCCTAGTTGAGACAGTGTGAAAGATTTCATTAGGGGAAACTGAGTAAAGGCTATATAGGTGTCTCTCTGAGTCATTCTTTACAACTGCTTATGACTTTATAATCATTTCAAGGCACAACATACTATTAAAAAGAAATCTGTCACGTGGAACTTGCGATGCAGTTGAATTAGAATCTTTCTTATGTGTTCCTACAGTGGTCATTTAATTAAACCAGAGAATAACAAAATAACAGAGTAGGTAAATGCTGGGTTAGATGGTTCAAGCCTTTTATTTTAAAACGGGGATACAAGATCAATGTGTGAGTGTGTGTGTGTGTGTGTGTGTGTGTGTGTGTGTGTGTGTGTGTGTGCGCGTGTGTGTGAGAGAGAGAGAGAGAGAGAGAGAGAGAGAGAGAGAGAGAGAGAGAGAGAGAGAGAGAGAGAGGGAGAAGGCAATAGGGCCTTATCGATTTGTGGAGAGAGCGGCCAATAATTAGCCTTGGAAACAACCTGGGTGTTTGAGGTTTCCCAATGACTCCCTTTGGTCAACAACTTGACTGGATTCAACTCATCCCCAATACTGGAAACCTGACTTGAGGGTGGGAGATGTCCAGTTGGGGCCCCATTTCCCCTGTTCTTTGGCAATTTCACTTAAATAAACTTCATCTATGTATATGTTTTAGGAAGCTTCTACTGTTTTTGATTTCCAAATGATCCCTCAAAATGGCCGTTGGTTTTGGTTGTCTCTGCCTTTTTCCCCCCTCTCTTTTTCCCTCTGCTTGACCCGCCTGTTCCAGGCTCTCCATGCAATTGATTCACAACTATATATATTCTATTTCCCCTGCCTAGGGCGGTCCCCCTCCCCCTCTGTTATATTCTTACAAAACGCACTAAGATCGATTCGATAGTTTATTCATGGTTTGTGACTCAGTTTGAAAAAAACCTCAGGATGTTATTTCCCCCCCTCACTTTCTTCCTTCTGGTAACACTTTGGAAGAAAGTTTCTTTTCACTGCTGTCCAAAGTCCTCCTCTTTGTTCTGCCAAGAACTTGCATGACAAATTAAAGGAAACGCTGTTCTGGCTAGCTCTGCTTATTTGAATTTATAATGGCTCAAACAGGATTCTGTAACCTGATTTCTACCAAGGCCTTAAGCCATTCAAGGTCCTGTTCCCAGTCTTTCTTCCTGACCCCATTCCCGGGAGTGGGGAGAGAGATCTGTAAATGCGAACCCTGTCATTTTCTGAACGGATGGGTGGTTTGCTGTCTGAGGAGACGTCAAGGCTGTGTCTATAAGAGGCACACGTAGACGAATGATCCACTGATTTGCATTTGGCTTAACGCCTTCTCTGAGTAGGTGTGTTGTGTGGGAGGAGTGGCGGAGCTGGGCTCTGTGTCATTTGCCCTGGCAATGCTCCACGACGCAGAGAGAGCTTGGGTGGCCTGCCATTCCTAACTCATTTCCTGGTGGATGTCACGATGTGCCCCCATCTGTGTCGGCCATCCACAATCTTCCTTGGGTAGTGTGATATAGAAGAGTACTCCAAGTCCCTGGCCCACAGTGCAAAATTTCTCAGAGTCACAAATTCCATGCGTCTGTTAGTGGCGAAGTTGGCTTTTGATAGTTGTTGGCACTGACTTAGCCATTTAGGTCCACAGTGTTACCTGCATTATCTCATTGCATTCACACAGAAGACCTGATGACACTATTTATTTTCCAGGGCTGGCTGGAGGGTGGCTTTTATGTAGTAGGTTCTTATAAGGATATGAGAGTTAGAGACTAGGGGAAGAAGGGAAATGGTGAAGATAAAATTCACAGACAGGCGTGCGCGCGCGCACACACACAAACACAAACACAAACACACACACACAAACACACACACACAAACACACACACAAACACGCACACACACACACAAACACACAAACACAAACACACACACACAAATACACACACACAAACACAAACACACACACACACACACTGTTGTAAACCAAATTATGACAACTTTAAATTGTAGAATCTTGTCTTTGCATTTTTCCTTTCAAAAGATGATTGAGCTTGAGTCTCAGATCTGAACTTATTCTGTAATCACATGAGGGCTCAGGTTCCAAGTGGGAAGTATTTTATTTCTTGTTGGGTAGTGGTTCTTAAAATTAGTGCACACACAAACCACCTAGGAAGTGTTTTAAATGAAATTTCCTGGGCATCAGGGTAAATTTACTTACTATGTCAACAGGCTGGTCTTGAACTTGTGACCTTCTTACTTCATCCTCCTGAGTGCTAAAGGTGTGTGACACCACACCTTGCCCCAGAGTTTTAATACACACACACACACACACACACACACACACACACACACACACACACACATTAAATCACATTTAGATCTAGTGGTTTGAATTCCAGTAAGTCGTATTATTAGAAAGCTAACTGAAGGCATTGTAAGGCTATGGAAAAGTAGCCCATACTTTGGCCCGCAGATGTAATGTCCATGCTCTGGAAACTGAAGTGAGGGGATTACGAGACCACCCCAGCCTGGGTACGTACTGACTTCTGGACCATCCTGGGATACATAATGGAAACTTTGTCTTGAAAAAGAAAGATAATATAATAACCTTGGGTGAAGAATCAAACAGTGCTAGAAAGCTATTCAAAAATATCCTTGAGCACACTGATGCAATCAAGACACACGACCTTTTCACATGTGTGCTGGTGACTGTGCAGGCTTGCAGCCTTTTGTGACTGAGGTGTTCTCTTCAGAGTTGGGTTGACACGTGACTAAGCTTAGGTGAATGGGATGTGACAAGAGCGCATCATGAGTGGTTGCTAAGATCCCTGCTGCAGTCTTTCGCGAGCTTTGTCTTCCCCTCTCCATCTTCCAGGCTGACGTTGCCAGGAGACCGAGGAGCTAGAAGATGGTGAAACAAGATGGAAGCAGCCCAGGTGTTTGAGCCACTGGCTGGAGGAGAGCTGCTGGCTTGCACTGAATCGCGACAGGAGCAGCAATCAGTCTGCTTCTGCTAAGCCACCGAAAACTGGGGGATTGTTTAGATTTACAGAGCTACAATGTGGATCCTATGTCCAAGAACACAATGTTACACTGTTGCTGTGATGGGACATTTTCATTTAATAGTAAAAGAGATGACTCGTCACTTAGCCCTGTATGGTCAACAATCTAACAGGACGGAATCCACCCAACCAGGCCAAGGAGAGCTTCCTAATCAAATGTTTCTTGAAAAGTTTTAAAAAGTCTGTCTTATTTAACATGCAAGGAATAACTACCTTTCTCTTTCTTTCTTTCTTTCTTTCTTTGTTTCTTTGTTTCTTTCTTTCTTTCTTTCCTTTTTGTCTAAAAGAGGTTTCTGGCTTTATTACCTCAAACATAATCACAGATTGTCATTTTTAATTTCTAGGTTCCGAACTCTCTCAAATGTCACAAAAAGAAATGATGTCCACAAATTAAATGGTTCACGAATGTACTTTGTAGCCAATGAGAAAACAGAATGCAATTACATGGATAAAAGATGATGAAAACATAAGAATTTGTAGCTGCCATTCTTAAAATTTTATTTTTAAAAATTTATTATTTTTTCTTTTTTTAAAAAATAAATTTATTTAGTGGTTCATTTTACAACCTGGCCACAGCCCCTTCCCTCCTCTCCTCCTGGTCCTACCCTCCTCTTCCCCCTTTCCTCCTCCCCTTTTCCTCAGAAAAGGGGAGCCGCCCCCCTACAAACCCACCTGCCACATTAAGTTGCATCAGGACTAAACACACCCTCTTACACTGAGGCCAGACAAGGCAGCCCTGTTGCAGGAAGGATATTTGATCCCATTGTGAACCCTGAGATTGTGAACTGTAAAACCCTGTTTCTTGTTTAGTGTAGTTGAACCCCAACAACACACCTTTAATCCAAGAACTTTCTTTTTATTGTAAACAAGTGATTATGGTATGGCTTAGCCCTACCTAGCACACACCTTTAATCCAAGAGATTTTGGTAAAATTAACCCTAGGTCAAGAGGTGGAGCAAGAAACCAGCTGACAGGATTAAAAAGAAGGGCAGACTTTGAATTGAGGGGCATTTAAGACAGCATGGATAAGGAGGCTTTTAGGCTTTTGAGCTTTGAGCTAGCAAGCCTTTGGCCTTGGGTTTTTTGGCTTTTTCCTCTTGGGCTGTCAGCTGAGCTAGTGAGCTTGTTGGGCTTTTTCCTCTGAGACATGAGCTGAGTAGGAAGGCCAGCAGCGGGGTGCTTTCTTTGCCCCGCTTGACCTAGCAGGGTTTCACACCAGCATCTGCCTCCTGAGTCTTCTTTGGTAAAACTCAAACAGTTGGAATTTCCATTTTTTAAAACAACACATCCCAGCGAGGGGAAAGCGATCCAAAAACAGAACAGAGTTCATGTCAGAGACAACACCTGCTCCTCCTGCTAAGGGACCCACATGAAGACTGAGCTGCCCATCGTTTGCATCTGGGTAGGGGTCTTAGGTCTAATCCACGCAGGTTCTCTGGTTGGTGCATCAGTCTCTGTGAGCCCCTATGGGCCTAGGTTAGATGACTCTGTTGAACTTCTTGAGTAGTTCTTGTCCCTTCTGGGGCCTTCTATCCTTCCCCCTACTCTTCCAAGCTCTGCCTAATGTTTGGCTGTTGGTCTTAACACCTGTTTTGATCTTCTACTAGGTGGGGCCTCTCAGAGGACAGTTATGCTGGGCTCCTGTCTCAATCATAGCAGAGAATCATTTATAGTGTCAGGGGTTGTCACTCTCCCATGGGGTGAGTCTCACATTGGGGCAGGCATTGGTTGGACATTCCCTCAATCTCTGCACATCTTGTTGGCAGGGTAAATTTTGGGTCGAAGTTTTTGTGGGTGGATTGGTGTTCCCCTTCCTCCACTAGGAGTCCTGTCTAGTTAGAGGGTGCCCTCTTCAGTCTCCATCCTTCTTTGGGCCCTACTTGTTACGTAGCTTCTTTGGGTCTGCGGATTGTAGTAAAGAAATCAAACACCAACAAACCAAATAATCAAATTTTTAAAGAATGGGGTGCAGAGCGAAACTGTGAATTCTCAACAGAGGAATCTCTAATGGCCAAGAGTCACTTAAAGAAATGCTCAATGTCCTTAGTCATTAGGGAAATGCAAATCAAAATGACTCAGAATGGCTAAGATCAAATCTCAAGTGGCAGCACATGCTGGCAAGGACATGGAGAAAGGGGAACATTCCACCATTGCTGGTGGGAATGCAAACTTGTACAACCACTTTGGAAATCAATCTCAGAAAACTGAGACTAGTTCTACTTCAATACCTAACTATACCACTCCTGGGCATACACGCAAAAGATTCTCCACCACACCACAAGGACACTTGCTCAACTATGTTCATAGCAGCTCTATTCGTAATAGCCAGAAACTGGAAACAACACAGATGTCACTTGACTGAAGAATGGATAAAGAAACTGTGGTGTATTTACACAGTGGAGTACTACTCAGCTATTAAAAACAAGGACACCATGCAATTTGCAAGCAAATGGATGGAACTAGAAAATATCATCCTGAGTGAGGTAGCCCAGACCCAGAAAGACACACATGGTATAAACTCACTTATAAGTGGATTTTAGCCATGTAGTACAGGGTAAAAATATCCGAAGAAGCTAAGTAACAAGGAGGATCCAAGACAGGATGCTTAAGGCTCAGTCAGAAGGGGAAACAGAATAGACAGCGTTAAGTGGTTGAAGAGAGGGAACAGGGTAGAAGAGGGAGCGTGAAGAGAAATGAGTCTGGAGATCAGACATGGGAGGAGAGGGTGGTGGTGATGGTGGTAGTGGTGGTGGTGATGGTGGTAGTGGTGGTGAGGCCAGAGGGCCTGCAGAGAGAAGAGAAACCATAGGTGGAGGCATCTCTGTGACAAGCTGGAGACCTAAGACAAGGTAGGCTTCTGGGAGGTTGTGGGGGTGACTCTAGCTGAGACTCTTAGAAGTGGGGGTCAATGGAGACTGAAGAGGACACACTCTAAATAGACAAGACTCATAGTGGAGGGAGGGGAACACCAATCCACCCACAAAAACTTCAACCCAAAATTTACCCTGCCTACAAGATGTGCAGGGATGAAGATGAAGCAGAGCTTGAGGGAATGTCCAACCAATGCCTGACCCAACCCAAGATCCACCCCATGGGAGAGAGCCAACTCTTGACACTATTAATGATACTCTGCCGTTCTTGCAGACAGGAACTTAGCATAGTTGTCCTCTGAGAGGCTTCACCCAGCATTGGATCGAAACAGATGCTGAGACTCACAGTCAAACATTGGGAGTTTTGTGGAAAAGTGTGTGTGTGTGTGTGTGTGTGTGTGTGTGTGTGTGTGTGTGGCCAGGGAGGGGGGCACAGAATAAGAAGGCCTGGAGGGGACAGGGGCTCCAGAAGAAGACCAACAGAGCCAACTAACCAGGGCCCAGGAGGGGCTTGCAGAGACTGACGGACCAGCCAAGGACTATGGCCCTTACACAGATGTAGCCAATGGGCAGCTCAGGCTTCATATGGGTCCCCTAGTTATGGGAGGGGGGCTGTCTCTGACATAAACTCTGTCGCCTACTGTTTGATCACTACCCCCTGGTGGGGCTACCTTGACAGGTCACAAGGGAAGAGGATGTGCTGTCATGATGTGACTTGGTGTGCTGGGATGAGTTGTTCGGGGTGGCCTCCCCTTTTCTGGGAAGTAGGGGAGGGAGGATAGGGGAACGAGGAAGGGAAGGTAGGACCGGGAGGAGAGGAGGGAGGGGGGCTATGGTTGGGATGTAAAGTGAAGAAATAAATAAAATAAATAAAATTGGCAGATATAATTGAGCTTTAAATAATTAACTGGGTGAGTCTCATCTATCTAAATGAACCACAATCCTCCCCTTTGTTATGAAAAATTGCTTTGACTTTTATAATTCCTTTAAAATTACAGGAATTTACAGAAAAGTTTCAGAAAAATAATCTCTGTAGTCAACGATTTCTGAATTTCTCCCTAATTTTAATTGCCACTACGTGTAATCTAGAGGTGACGTTTTGGAGATCTGACTTCACAGTGTCCAGTCTCTTAGCACCTTAGCATGTTAGGCCATCTCTCATTCCCCTCAGCAGCATTTGTAGTTTTTCAGTATTTAAGTTCTCAGTTTTATCACTATATATTTTATTTGTTGGAATTAAAAATGTTTTTAAAGCCAGGCGGTGGTTGAGTGTACACCTTTAATCCCAGCACTCCGGAGACAGAGGCAGGCCAGTCACTGTGAGTTTGAGGCCAGCCTGGTCTACAGACCAAGTTCCAGAACAGCCAGGGCTACATAGACCAAGCTTGTGTTAAAACAATACAAAAAAGTAATTAAAATTTATTTGATTTCTCATTGATAGCAGGTAGTAATAAAGTTGTTTTCTTACAGAAATCACATCCTGCAAGTTGTTATTATGTTCCCATGCAGCGTCTCCTGAAGATCCCTCTGTTAGCTACATAGTGACGGTGTTGCCTCGGAGCAAAGGCAGCACAGTCTTTTCCAGGAGAATCCTTTCTGTTCTTTTCTTCTTTTCAAGAAGAAGCCTTTTGCTTTTTCTTCTTGCCTCAGAAGCTGGAGAGTAAGATTGAGTAGAAAAGATGGCATTAGATGCCCTTGTCCTCAGGGGACAGCATTTACTATTTCAGCATGAAGTGCCATGTTTGTGATGGAGAGTTATTTGTCCGGCTGAAACTGTATCTTACTATGTACAACCCAGGCTGGCTTTGAGCTCATGGTCTTCCTGCTTGGTCCTTTCTGTGTTGGGATCACAGGCATGTATCACCACACGTGGCTTTATTTCGTTATTTTTATTTTTATTTTATTTTATTTATTTTTTTATTTATTTCGTTATTTTTAAAACAAGAATAAATGTTAGATTCTTTGAGAACTTGCTCCTGGGCCTATTTGGATCCTGCTGTTTTCTGTGTTAGTTCACAACGTATTTCTCTGATCATTTTCTAAGTGTTAAGCTTATATTGCATGCTCAGAACAAATTAATTTGCCCACGGTGAGTTGCCTTTTAACTACACAATGGAAGTTAGTTTACTAAAAGTCTGTTTAATATTTGACTTTTATGATGATATTGGTCAAGAGTATTTTCTGTCAGAGTCGTGGTGATGCAGTACAGAGCGACTGCGCATCCTTCCCTTCCAGGGGCAGTTCATGTAGGCCTCAGCTTGATGGTTTCAGAACTGTGTGGTTACCTCATGACATTGTCTTTCTGGGCAGGTTTGAGATTTTGAATCTAAATTCTTTCACAGATATTGGTGATTACGATGACTTTTTTTTTTTCTTGAATGAGCTTGGTGTTTCAAGGCATCACTTCATTTCATTTATTAGCAGGAAGTTGTGCATAGCCCTCTGCCGTAGATTCTGTCATGATGCCGCCTCTCTCCTCTTGATGTCGCTGATTCGAATCTTCTCGTCTTTCGCTGAGTCTGCATGACGTCATCTCCGTTTCTTTCAGAAGATGTCCTTCGGCCTCGTGGTTTCCTGTTGAATCCATTACAGCTCTGGGCGTTGCGTTTCCTTTTCCTTTGCTTTCAATCTTTCATTTTATCCATCCTTTAGGTGAACCCAGGCATCTTAGGCAAAGTCCTTTGGCTATGAAGAGACACCATGGCCACAGCAACTCTTATAAAGGAAAACATTTAATTGTGGCTGGCTCAAAGTTCAGAAATTTAGTTCGTTATCATCATGGCGGGAAGCATGGCGGCGTGCAGGCAGACATGGTGCTGGAGAGGAGCTGAGAGTTCTACACCTGGATCTGCAGGCAGCAGGGAGAGAGAGGGACACACTGGGCCTGGCTTGAGTGGCTGAGACCTCAAAGCTTACGCCCAGCCACACACTTCTTCCAACAACACCACATCTATCCCAACAAGGCCACACCTTAAAGTGTCACTCCTTGTGAGCCTGTGGGCAGCTGTTTTCATTCAAACCAACACAATGGGTAATTGTTTCAAATCTACTTTTCTTTTTAAATAGTAATTAAAAAAAATTTAAGCAGTACATTCAGTCATTCTGTAGTCTAAATGCCTTGCTAAGTATTTACTGTTTTAGTGACATCACACAAAATTTGCTGTGCTATACTTTTATTTTTATTCAATTTAATAACTTTTGAATTTTTCGTTTAGAGTCTTCTTTTCCCCATTGGTTACTTAGAAGCATGCTATTCAGTTTCCAAATACTTTCTTTTTTCTATTGATTTCTAATTGAGTTGGATTCTGCTCAACAAACAGACTTTATACAACTTAAATTCTTATAAATTTATGGAAATTAATTAATCCCAACACTGGGAAGGCAGAAGCAGGCAGAACTTTGTGAGTTCCGTGCCAGCTTGGTCTACACTGTGAATTCTAGGACAGGCAGGGCTATGTATAGAGAACCTGTCTCAAACAAACAAACAAACAAACAAACAAAATTTAATTTTGAGGCCAAAATGTTTGTCTTAGTGACACCCCCACCCCCACCCCCAAGGCAGAGTTTCTGGCTGTCCTGGACTCGCTTTGTAGACTAGCCTGGCTTCTGCCTCCCTGAGTCCTGGGATTAATCACCTGGCTGGTCCTGCATGCTCTCAACAAATCTTTCCTTGTGCTGTTGGAGGAAGTGTTTTGTGCTAACGCAGCCATTAGGTACTTCTGTTTAAACTCTGAAGACCTACTTCATTCTCCAGCCCCCGAGAGACCGCTGCTGAACCCTGCAGCCATAACTCAGGCTAAGGAGAAGGAAGGCCGTTCACTCAGGCCACTCCCTTCCACTGGGATCTACGTGAGCCAAAGTGTTGTTCCAGGTAGTGAGTTCTGCATTCTTAACTGTGACTGGGACCCTTAAGATGCTCACAGAGCCGTGCTGTGAGGGCAAAAGCAAAGCCTTTGCTGTGGAAATGCAGCGTCAGGGAACCGCCCCTTCCTACCACTTCCCCTTTCCCTACAGACATACATATGTGCTTGATTTTTTTTTTTTTTTTGTATATGTTCTGAAGATACTGTTGTTGGAGCGTGATTTTGTATTTCCGATCTTACGTGTTTCACATTCCCCCCGCCCATCCCCCAATACTGGGCCGTAAAAAACGCAGGCACATCCCTAAGCTAGAACACAGAAAGACACCAGTTGCCGAGCGGGGAGCACATACGCTAGAGAAGTGGCTCAGAGGTTGGCATGTACATCCAGGGCTCGAGGGGAGATGAGTTCAGGCGCGTACCTTTCCTGTTTTAGAAGTATAGCCTGTCTTTTGCACTCCGTAGTTTACACAAACAACAGAGCGAGCCTGACAGCTGAGTCCGTGGAGGGCGTGAAGATTGGTTCTTACCCGTGGGTACCTTACAGTATGGCTCACCTTTGGGACAGCTATTTTTAAATTTTAGTTTGACTATTAAATTAATAGATTAAAAAAAAAAACTTTATGCCAGTGTTTAGATCAGATCAGAAAAGGTTTCCTGAAGTTACTGTTTATAGATTCTTTTAAAGATCCCTTAGGCGACGTCAAGACAGTTGCATGCGGACAAGCCGCCTGAATTATAGCGCATCAACTTTAATATGTACCTCAGGAATGACAGGGGTCTTAAATAGCCAGTCGTATTTACCAGAGAAACCTAGAGTTTTCTTAGATTGCCGACCTCAGCATGAGGAGAAATGCAGGGTGACAGAGCCTAAGTGGCTCTTTTCAGATATATCTCACACTGATTATCTATATTTAAGATGCAGAACAGTCTTCCAGGAGCGATTTAATTAAGTGAAAGTAAGTCTGGTCCCTTTGGAACCAAATGTTTCGGTGAGCAAACACATACCAGAGAGCGGGGTGGCGGGGTGGGTGTGGGGGTGGGTGTGGGTGGGGGGAGGAGGTCCTGTTATGAGCGTCATAGGCACAGTGACACTTCAAACCCCCACATCAGGGATCCTAAACAGTGATTGGTTGAGAAAACTATCAAACTGAATTTAAATTTCGGCAGGTACAAAATTGTTGTGCAAAAGCCCAGGACAGTGTGCCACTCTCAGCCTGAAAAGAGAGATAAAGAAATCTGGATTTTTTTCAGTCTCCTTGAAGGCTTTCAAGGTAAGATGGAATCCCCCTGCCTCTGCAGGAGCCAATTGCCTCCTGCTGAAAGAACGTCCAGTTTCAGAGATGGCAGCCTTTGAACTCTCTTGTCTAGGGTAGACATTAAAAGATAACGGATTAGGTAGGAAGGGATGCGAAGACATCTGGTAAGATGCCACGTCACTGTGGAGTAGCACCAACCGATTTTTTTGCCTCCAGTATATTGTTGACGAATCGTTACTTATCAGAAAAACTCAAGATAAAACAAGCACTCTAATTGCAATGATCTTAAAAACCAGCACCTGGAATGTTTTTAGGTATAATTCTCTGTAGCTCTGTTACTGTTATTTTTACCCAGGAAAAGATGCTTAAGAGAGTTAAACAGATTCAGAGGCGTTTTTCAGCCTCATCGTTGGACCGTAAGGAGCGATGGGATTTAACAAGCAAGGATCACACGGTCTTTCTACTGGAGAGGGGGATGGTGGGAGTCTCAAACATCCAACTCTTCCTGAGAGATAAGCTGGGTTTGGGGTTTCAGTTAATTCTTCATAGTTTCAAGGTCTGCCTGGTGTGCACAATTAAAGCTCTGTCTCAAGAAAGAAGGGCTGTGGGTTTTTTTTCCCCCAGGGCTCAGTATCTGGCTGATATTAGTCTTCAGGGTGTTTGCTGTCTGGAACAAATAAGTAGATTTCTATTTAAATTTGGCATCTTGACTCGAAATCACTGTAGGGCCAGGGGAAGTAATTTCCTGGCATTTGACGAGAAGCTCCCAAAAGCAGACCCTCAAACATCTCTATGTAGAACACGCACAGGTCTGATTTCTGTTAAACTCATTTTTCTGCTTCAAACTTCATGATAATAGGTTTAGAAAAGCAGAGACGTGTTGCCACAGGTTGGCGAAAACTGAGGTGGAAATTTGAAAATTATGTGGTCACTTTGGTTCTGGTAAAATAAATTAAATAGCTCATGTTTTAACTATCTTTTATATTTTTGGTTGTGAGCCTAGCCTTTAATGGCTGAGCCATCTCTCCAGCCCTTAACTATCTTTATAAATGTTTTTACTAGCTCCTTGAGAAGTTTGTGCCATCTGTTCTGGCCGTGTTCATCCCCTCCAGCACTTCCCAGATCTACCTTCTTTTGCTCACACAACTTTTTTCCCTTTTTGTAAACAAAACAAAACAAAAACATCAAGGCCAATTTGTGCTTCCCAAACATTCTCAGATGAGCATCGTCCATCCACTGAGTCATGGTCGACGTCCCAATGGGCTACACTCTAGAGAAACCCACCTGCCTTCCTCCCAGAACCTGTCAGCTGCCAACAGCTCCTCAGCTCCCGCGCTAGGGGTGGGTCTCTATGCTCAGCTTTCTGCTCTTGGGTATCCCTGGCTTGCAAGGTCTGGAGTAGGCTGTCACAACTCTGTGAGGAGAGCTCAGGTGTTAAAAGTCTACCTCTGGTCAAATATGGGGCACCAGAGTTTGTGTGAAAGTCAGATCTCCTTCTCCACTTAACGGTGGAGAATGTCCTGTCCATCGGCTAGTCTGGGTAGGGGTTCGAAGTTTACTGCCCTGGTGGCACTCAGAGGAAGGATAATAGGTCATCAAGAAGAGACTTGATACCCTATGAGCATATACAGGGGGAGGAGGTCTCCCTCAGTTACAGACATAGGGGAGGGGAATGGGGGGGGTAAGCGGGAGCGAGGGAGGAATGGGAGAATACAAGGGATGGGCTAACAACTGAGATGTAATTTGAAGAAATTAATAATAAAAAAACGAAAAAGAAAAAAAAAGTCTACCTCTGGCATCCCAGCAAGGCCCTGATAATTAAGCCTTGCATTTCTCAGTCTTCTTATTGACATATTCACACTGACTTGCTCATCACCAGCTGTCACCTAACGTGTGACGATGATAATTTGAAGAGATAATTTAAAGGTGGCTCCTCAATGCTAACGTGTTGGCCATTTCCGCTGGGGTCTTTGACATTGTTGACCAACCTTGCCCACAGGTACAAGAATCATATAAGACAGTGCTGGAGTGGAAAGCGGGGGTCGGGGGTGGGAGGTGGGTGTGTGGGAAGTCTCAGATGGTCAGACTTTGGTTTGAGATGTACATATCCATGGACTTTATTGTGTATATCTTTCCAGGGCCAGGGACCTCCAGGTCACAGAGGTGATAGGCTTTCTGTGAGTCATGACTGGGTTTGGAGCTGCCAGGCACAGTGTAAGCTCAGCTTGGTGGACAGATGGCCCTCGCCCCAGCCCCAGGGCCCTGACTCAAGGCACCTGAGCCTCATTTCAGTCAATGGAACAACTGAAGGGACCCCAGCTCTTCTTAGATTGCTGTTAGCAGCTTTTCACAGAGGCCCCGGAATTGTGTTCTCCTCCCGAGAAGCAGTAATTCTTAATTTAGTATTCTGCTTCACTATTAACCCTGGATTTGATCCTGGCCATTTTATGACATGCAGAAGTGTAATCATTAAGTCTTGTGGGAGGTCACAAAATAGGAGGAAGCGATCCCTCCGATAGTAACAACATCATGGCACAAAATGAATTAACTTTTAGTAGATAGGAACTTAAATTTTTGACCACATAGATTTTTAGATTTTTATGGGCTCTATTCTGATGTATGAAAAACATGTATCTGATTCTGAATTTGGATTGTGACAGGGGTGGAAGATGTGGGGTGGAAGATGTTTCTGTTAGAAACTCCCTCACTCAGTAGGAGATTGAAAAGGGCCTGAAAAAGTAGAAGCAGTTCCTCACCAGCCACCCTTGCAAGGTGTCTTTGCATGGGAAGACAGTGATGATCAAGTCACTCACCTGGCCCCAGGGACCTGAGGTCCGTGAAGAGGAACATAGGGGCAGCCAGGAAACTACAAAACAGTGCAATGTGCTGCCAGTGAGCTCGCACAAGCTGCTGGGTGTGCCAGAGGAGAGCTAAACAGATGTTTAGGGTGCTCTCAGGAATGGTTCTTCTGCCAAGTCTTGGGCTATTCTGATGTGACTGAGGAGACGAAAGCCCGGTAAAGCTATCTGAAGCTGAAACAACAGATAAAGGGGGATAATTTGAATTCAGGTATCTGAAACCAAAGCCCGTGCCCTTTCTCCTACTCTAAGCTTGCTCAGCCCACAGGGTTCTTCCTCTTAGAGTGTTGATAGCTCTAGAGATCGGGTGTCGAATTGTAAGGGCTTTATCTTTTAAATCCACTCTTAGTAGAACTAGTTAGCATTGCTTATAGCTAGTCCAGAAGGGAGGAACCACCGCACTCATGGATAACAGCACAGGACCAAAGCCCCACTTGTGTACTCCGTGGTGGTTGTCCCCATTGGCAGAAAAAGCCAGAAGCCGCAACAGCGTTGAGCGTGCTGAGGCTCCCACAGGCTCCCACAACCATACCAGGCTTCTCCGGGACCTGGGAATTCTTCTCATGTTTGTACTCTCTCATTGTCCAAATGTAAAGACCAAAATAATGAATTACTGTGGTTATTGTTTTTCATTTCATGAACTGTGTTGTGCCCTTCTTTGTTCTAAACAGACACTGATTACTACTCATTACGAAAATGAAGATAATTATATATATATGCATTTGGGCAGCCGCATGGGCCATTCCAGTAAGTACATCTTCCTAATCAAGCCTTCTTAATTTGCTGTATCTTTTAGCCCAATACTGAAATGTACATATTCCCTTAAGGTTTTACAGAGGTTGAGTCGGAACATTTATACCTAAATCTTAGATTTTTGTTAGAACTCTCACATCACATCCTTTAGGCCCTCAACAGAAGGCTTTCATGTGACCAAGCTCCTGCTTCCTGTACTCCTGTGGAGAAATGCCTCAGCAGAGGAGGACATAGTTGTAAAAATTTTTTTCAAACTAACTCAGTGCTCAGAGGTCACGAGGTGTTGTCTATCTCTGCTTCTTTCCATATGGATTTCCTTTTAATCAAATAGCTTAAACTGTTTTGTAAAAATTGAAAGAACAAGAGTTAAAAGTCAGATTTTTTTTTCAACATAAGTTAAAATGAATGTTTCCCGTGTGCTAACTTTATGCTCACTGAGCACAACCTGGAGCGTATAGATAAGTGCAAATGCAGAGACATAAGAAAGTCAACTCATTTATAGTTTCATATCATTTCAAATAACCAAACATTGTGTTGTTTCTGTAGCTGAGAATTGTCTTTCTTTCTTTCTTTTTCTTTTTCTTTTTGGGACAGGGTTTCTCTGCGTAGCCTTGTCTGTCCTGTACTCACTCTGTAGACCAGGCTGGCCTCAAACTCACGGAGATCTGCCTGCCTCTGCCTCCCTGAGTGTTGGGATTTCGGGTGCAGCACCGCCACACCTGGCTTGTAGTTGAGCATTTTTGTAAGCACTTTTAAGCTCACTCTTGCGAGTACTGAGTACTCGATGTTGCTCCTTCAGGGCCCCACACTTACTGCTGTCTCAGGGGTTTTGGGCTGATTGATGGCAACATTATAAAACTCCTCAGTTGCTCAGTTTGAAGCTGCACATAAGCACCATGACAGGCTCCTTTTCTTCTCTACGTGGTCAGATTATGCTCCGACCTTTGTATTTACCTCTTTTCTTCATCATAAAACAAGAACCTGTGCAGTATCCATGTTTTACCTCTGCAGGTTCCTCAAATAATACCACTGGAAAGACACATCGCTGAGAAATCTGTGAACGTAACCTTTCCAGCACACTCAGGAACTGCCACACAGGTAAGAGGTAGAAACACGAACGCTTCTTTCATTTTCTGTTTTCACGCTACTTTCATACTCCATGGCTTCATCCAAAGTTCCCACCTATTTTTTTTTCAGTTGGTTTTATTTGAAAATGATGCCCACCATTGATTTTTGAACCATGTCTCTTTTTCAGAATGAGTCACATATCAACGACACCACTAAAGACAGCAGTGACCCCCCGAGTGGGAGTGAAATAGGACAGCAGGTGTATACCAGAGATGGTTACACAAGAGAGGGGAATGGCTCTGAGTCGACAGATGCAGGAGGGGACAGTTCTACGCAGCCCATTTTAGCAAACGAAGAGGGGAACACTGCGGATGAAAATGAGGACATGGGAACACAAAGTCATGATGGGATGCCTGGCAAAGAGAACAGCACAGCAAATGGCATCAGGGGCCAAGTGAGCCTCACTGAAAATGCTGGGGAACCAAGGGATACGGAAACTGGGGGTGCTAGCAATGCGAGCCAGAACGGAGACACCACCCTTGTCCAGGAAAATGGGCCTCAAGTAGCTGGAAGCAAGAATAGTACAAACCATGAAGTTGGAATACACGAGGACGGGGCTGCTGCCACACGTGACACAGTGCCTCACAGAGAAGAGGAGGGAAGTAGGAACAGGGGGGCTGAGGTAACACCAAGCACAGGGGAAGATGTCGGTCTGGATAATACTGACGGGAGTCCCAGTGGGGACGGGGAAGGTGAGGATGCAGACATGGGCTCTGGTGATGATGAGGGCACAGAAGCGGGAGACAGAAAGGGAGATGGGGACAGTAAATACCAGGAGGGCCAGTCTCATGGGGGCAAAGACGGCAACAGAGGTCAGAGTTCGGTTAGTAATGAAGACGACGACTCTAAGGAAAAAGGAGGCTCCCCAAATGGACGTGATGGAGACAACGCCTCTAGCAGCGAGGAGAACAATGGTACCGAAGAAGGCAATGGTAACCAAGCAATGCAGGAAAGCCAGAAGCTCGATCACAAAGACAGCAGGGGCACAGGAGGCAGAGTCACCAGCCAGCCAGAAGCATGCCCTGCTGGGAAGAGCCACGGTCAGGTTAGTCTTTAAACTGATTTTTTTCGATGGCAGTTGACATCCTCTCCTCTACACTCAGAAGGCTGTACAAAACAACAGCAGCAGCAGCAACAACAACAACAACTCCAGACAAACACAAAATAAAACTCCAAACAAACAAAAACTAGTCAGAATGCTAGAAGTCAAGCTGAATACTGGCCCAACGGTTCTGTGTAAAATGTTTTGTTAGTGTTACATTTGTTGCACAAAGTGATGAGCCGCTCTGTGACACTGGCATGGTCATGCTTCCGCCTGATCCAAGTTCCTACAAGGGAGAGACCTGGGTGGCTTATCAGGACTCAGACCTGGGTCCTGAGCACTCCAATGTCCTAGATAAGCAGGCTTGCACAAACTACTGCTTGTGCCAGCAGCCAGAACCCAGTTCCTGAGGTCATCTCCCCAGACAGCTCTCCTTGCACCATGGGTTTTGCAGCAAATAGTCACTAATTATCCATTCTTCTCTATTTTGTTCCATAGGGAATAGAAACTGAAGGTCCCAATCCAGGCAACAAAAGTAATATCACCAAAGAATCTGGGAAACCCAGTGAAAATACAGACAGCAATGGACACCGTGGAACAGAAGTGGACAAAAGAAGTAGCCCAAAGCAAGGGGGGCCTGACAAGCCCCAAGGGGCTGGTGAGAAACCAGAAGCCCACAGTAAAGTAGGACCCAGCAAGATGGGTAGTGGCAGCAACAGTGATGTACACGACAGCTACGATTTCGATGACGAGTCCATGCAAGGAGATGACCCCAACAGCAGTGACGAATCTAATGGAAGCGATGGTGCTAACTCAGAAAGTGAAAACGAGAGCGACAGCCAAGGAGATGCTTCTTACACCTCTGATGAGTCAAGTGATGATGGCGAAGACAGTGACTCAGATGGGGGAGAGGATGACAGGAGTGATGACACAGCTGATGCTGATGACAGTGACAGCAATGGTGATGATACCAGTGAGAGTGATGACAAGGACGAATCAGAAAGCAGTGACCATGACAACAGCAGTGACAGTGAAAGCAAATCAGATATCGGTGACAGCAGTGACAGCAATGATAGTAGTGATAGCAATGACAGCAGTGATAGCAGTGACAGCAATGACAGCAGTGACAGCAGTGACAGCAGTGACAGCAGTGACAGTAGTGACAGCAGTGACAGCAGTGACAGCAGTGATAGTAGTGACAGCAGTGACAGCAGTGATAGTAGTGACAGCAGTGATAGTAGTGACAGCAGTGACAGTAGTGACAGCAGTGACAGTAGTGACAGTAGTGACAGTAGTGAGAGTAGTGAGAGTAGTGACAGCAGTGACAGCAGTGATAGTAGTGACAGCAGTGACAGTAGTGATAGTAGTGAGAGTAGTGACAGCAGTGACAGCAGTGATAGTAGTGACAGCAGTGAGAGTAGTGACAGCAGTGACAGCAGTGATAGCAGTGACAGCAGTGACAGTAGTGAGAGTAGTGACAGCAGTGATAGTAGTGACAGTAGTGACAGCAGTGACAGTAGTGATAGTAGTGAGAGTAGTGACAGCAGTGACAGCAGTGATAGTAGTGACAGCAGTGATAGCAGTGACAGCAGTGACAGTAGTGATAGTAGTGACAGCAGTGACAGCAGTGACAGCAGTGACAGCAGTGACAGTAGCGACAGCAGTGACAGCAGTGACAGTAGCGACAGCAGTGACAGTAGTGACAGCAGTGATAGCAGTGATAGCAGTGACAGCAGTGACAGCAGTGATAGCAGTGACAGCAGTGACAGCAATGATAGTAGTGACAGCAGTGATAGTAGTGATAGTAGTGACAGCAGTGATAGTAGTGATAGTAGTGACAGCAGTGACAGCAACAGTAGCAGTGACAGTAGTGACAGTAGCAGTAGCAGTGACAGTAGTGATAGCAGCAGTAGCAGTGACAGCAGCAGCAGGACAGTAGCAGTAGCAGCAGCAGTGACAGTAGTGATAGCAGTGACAGCAGTGATAGTAGCAACAGTAGTGACAGCAGTGATAGTAGTGACAGCAGTGACAGCAATGACAGTAATGACAGCAGTGACAGTAGTGACAGCAGTGACAGCAATGACAGCAGTGACAGCAGTGACAGCAGTGACAGCAGCGATAGCAGTGACAGCAGTGACAGCAGCGATAGCAGTGACAGCAGTGACAGCAGTGACAGCAGTGACAGCAGTGACAGCAGCGACAACAGCGACAGCAGTGACAGTAGTGACAGTAGCGACAGTAGTGACAGCAGTGACAGCAGTGACAGTAGTGACAGCAGCGACAGCAGCGACAGCAGTGACAGTAGTGACAGCAGTGACAGTAGCGACAGCAGTGACAGTAGCGACAGCAGCGACAGCAGCGACAGTAGTGACAGTAGCGACAGCAGTGACAGTAGCGACAGCAGTGACAGCAGTGACAATAGCGACAGCAGTGACAGTAGTGACAGCAGTGACAGTAGTGACAGTAGCGACAGTAGTGACAATAGTGACAGCAGTGATGAGAGTGATAGCAAGTCTGGCAACGGCAACAATACAAGTGACAGTGACAGCGACAGTGAAGGCAGTGACAGTAACCATTCAACCAGTGATGACTAGAGCAAAGAGAGCCTCTGAGATCCTTCGTGAGAACGTTTGGTGAGTAATAGGCAGTAAAAATTCCTAACTCAACAAAGACAGGAGAGAAACGCACTGTGTGGAACCCACAGAGGTCAAAGGGAATCAAGCCAGACTTAGATTTGGAGCCAAGTTCCAAGTCTTTCAGAGAGAATCTGGGTGCACCACCTTTGGTGTATTTATGTTAAAATAATTTTCATCTTCAGGAAATAGTTTATAAAGTATAAATCTAAACACAAAATAATTAAACAGAAACTGAATTAATCGCTTACTATGATTTGAATGGCAGATGCTTTAGAGAGCAGAGCGAGCACTGTCCAGACAGCCTGCAGCAGGCTTCGTCCCGCAGTGGTCGGGTACCAGAGAGCTAGTTTCCCCACTGCGGAATGAGTGATGCTCTTCTGTGACATTCAACTCAACTACTGTTTCATTTGCTTGTTCCAGGGGAAAATGCATTTGCAACATGAACAAAAAACACTGCAGCAACTATTGGCCCTATCCAAGGTACTGATATAACCTTGGTGGCGGTAAAATAGACCAGCTACAAATTATGAAAATTCTGAAGAATGAGTGAGAAAACAGTTCTGAGGATGGCTCTACTAAGATCGGGCACATGCTATTACATTTCTGCAAAGGACAGAAATGTACAAAGTCCCCAGGCCCCTGCAGTGCTGTGTCTTGCTGCCAGTAGCTGCATTCAAAGCTTAAGTAAATGAGCAACACGCATGACTTCAGGAGGTGGGGTCGTAGTCGGAGTTCTCCACGTCCCACGGTGCTACTAGCTGCCTTTAAGTCAGTCTCACAAGTCAAACTAGGTTCACAGCTTACTCAAGAATTGTAAGGGTGGGTGAGAACGGAGCGGCCCTCTGTGGGCATACTTGAAAGTAAGAGGTGAAAGAGTAAACCCAGGAGGTGTGAACTGGGGTTGTCCCAAGGAGACCTTAACCCCTAAGCCTTATGGATATTTTTCAAGATTCAGAGTCGTGCTTCGTCATTCCGCTATTTTTTTCCACATAAGCAGTTTTGTCAAAGCTGTTAGCTACGTTATGACCGCAGTTGACTCTATTCTCACTTGACCCAGAGTTTCAGAAGAGTCACTTGCCCTGGTGCTTACCTCCTTTTGCAAGAGTTTCTTAGTTAAGGAATATTGCCGAAGGCTTTTCACATGCTGCTATCTGTAAACTCATTTGTGACTTCCGACACTGTAAAACGCCAGGCTTCTATGCTGCCACAGCCTCGACATGACTCCAGACCTTTTACCGGAAGATAATGGTTCAGGCTTTGACTTCTATTAGACCTCACATGCCTTTGTTTGCCTCAACTTGTGAATCGCCTGCCTTTAGGACCTGTCACACCTGCTCATCAAAGCTGTGGTGACCACTAAGCAGTGGGTAGAACACTCATTGTAAACTGTGTAAGAAATGTCAATGAAGAGCTAATGAATTACAATAAACGTTTATTTATACAATTGCTCACTGGGAAAAGTCTTCACTCATGGTTTGCAAAGCTTCCTCCCCAATGGTAAAACCTTGTGTATAAGATTTACACTCCTCTTTCTAATGTCTCACAAACATTCCAGAGATGCCGTCTGCACATGTAAACGACCACGCTCACCTTTAGAGAGTCTGAGGCAGCCAACTCCACACAGTCATCTTACGATCAGCGATATGCCGTGGATACTGTCTCACTGCACGCAGATCAACCTTGTTTCTGCGCAGCTCTACTCACTTTGTGAACTGATGAGAGACATGGTACCCTGTGCTCACGGTGCTATCATGCAGAGAACTGCCTAAGTCCTGGTCCCTGTTCCATTGCTGTGGAGAGACACCGTGACCACATAAAGGAAAGCATTTCGCTGGGGCTGGCTTACAGGTTCAGAGGGTTAGTCCATTATGATTGTGGTGGGAAGCATGGCGGTGTGCAAGCAGCGAGGAGAGGACCTCCTGGGCTTGGAATGTCGCCCCCAGTGACACACTTCCTCCAACGAGGCCAAACCTCCTAATCTTTCTCAAATAGTGCCGATGACCAAGTGTTCAAATATATGAGCATATGTGGGCTACAGTTAGCGAAACCACCACAGTCAGACACGCACCTAGCCGGTTCTTGGAAAGCTTTCTCCCTAAAGAGCGTTTTAATGAGGTTAGATACTTAGGACCTAGAATTATATCGGAACTCGTGAAGGGGGATCATGGTCTTGATTTTCTTACACAAACACATCTGCATTTGGAATTTCAGGGCAAGAATGAAGAAGACACAATTTTAAAAGGTCTTAAGATTCGACCTTCTGAATGCCAAAGAAGGATCATTTGGTTTCTGGAGCAAATATGAACAAGCAATCTCCTCATATTGCTCACAAGGACAACTTTTAGAAAATGTTTTATTTCTAATCACATGCATTTGTGTGTGCCTGTGTTTGGGTGTTCACACGTGCGTGCAGGTGCCCATGGAGACCAAAGAGAGCATCAAGTCTCCGGGAGCAGGAGTGACAGGCAGTTGTGAGCTGCCTGATGTGGGTGCTGGAGAGCGAACTTGGGACCTTTATAAGAGCAGCACATACTTTTAACTGATGAGTCATCTCTCCAGCCTCCGAGAGCAGTATTTCCTAAACCCCATCTTGCTAATCAATTAGTAACTTATTATGATTATATCAACTTAATGATATAAGAAGAAAGAGTAAGGAAAAATCATAATGAAAGATGGGCAGTGTGCTATGAAATTCTATATACATACATAATACATATATACATGCATACACACATGCAAATATGTCTACGTGTGCACGTGTTAGGAAGCATGTGCACTATATTTCTAACCCTTGATGTGGTTAGAAAAGGCAGAGCCATTAGTTTCAAAAGATATCACTGCATTGGTAATTTGATACTAACTTTCAACATTTGCATTTCTCCTTACAAATCTTCAACTTTCTTGCCCTATTTTGAAGACAGAAACTTAAGACAGCAAAAGCGCACTGCAGATGTAGCTGAGTGGATGGAGGGTTTGGCTAGCATGCATGAAGCCACCAAATGGTGGTCCCCAGTGCCACAAACAACCCAAAATCAGGCAGAGTCTCATCCTTGCAATCTCACAACTCTGAAGGCAGGACCAGAAGTTCAAGGTGAATTCACCGGAGTGTGGATAGCACACCACAGGACAGCACACCACAGGACAGCACACCACAGGACAGCACACCACAGCATAGACAGCACAGCACAGGACAGCACAGACAGCACAGCACAGCACAGCACAGCACAGCACAGCACAGGACAGGACAGGACAGCACAGCACAGCACAGCACAGGACAGCACAGCACAGCACAGCACAGCACAGCACAGCACAGCACAGCACAGCACAGCACAGCAGAGGACAGCACAGCACAGCACAGCACAGCACAGACAGCACAGCACAGCACAGCACAGCACAGGACAGCACAGCACAGCACAGCAGCACAGCACAGCCAGACAGACAGCACAGCACAGACAGC
>NC_067164.1:39626887-39646887 GCF_903995435.1 Acomys russatus
GAAGAGAGGGAGGCTTCGGAAAGCCTCAGTTGTTCTGTCTGTCACAGCATTGTGCTGAGTCTCTCTGTAGTCGGTCAGGGCCTGGAGTCCTGGCATTCTTCTCCCTACACTGACTGAGTCCCTCTATCAGAACTCAGGCTCTCCTGCAGTTAACTCTGAGGCTGTCTTCTCTCTGACTCATCTCTTTTTTTCTTCTAAATTTGGGTGTTAGTTTTGACAGACATCTCTTTAGCTTTTTACTTTGTCTGAAGAACAGTTAAAGCAATTGGCTTGGTTTTTCCATTTCAAGAGAGCTCAGTCTTCCTCTGCCCTTATCTGCAGTTGGAGGACAGGATTTCATTCTTCAAGATGGTAAAAAGAATAATGTAGCTGCTTTGTTCAAACAAGGAGTCTTACTGCTGTCTCTTTCCATTTTCACTAGACCCAAGACAAACAAAATAAGAAAAAAAAAAAACATGGCAAAAACACATTACCTACATTCGAGAATGGCTTGAGTGATATGACCCTGTCTTAATCAGATAGGGAACCTGAGCCTTGGTGGTGTCCCAGGTTTGTGTGTAGACAATTCTAACCATATATTGCTTTCCTTGCTTTGTATGGCATCAGAGGTGTTTTTGAAGGTGACACGGCCCCATTTGGAGTATGGGTACAGCTTTGCCACTATCACCACCATATCCAACCTTTGAGAATCTTGAAGTAATATTATAATCTGACATGGATTTGCATGAACAGATTGGATGCCCTCCCAGTCTCAAAACAAAATGATTGAAAATCTGAGGCTCTGCAACACCATGCCACAACTTTTTGTGTAATCGTCACACAATTCCACATCATAAACTTTTGCTTTGTATACAAAATCAAGATTACCTCTGGGCTATGTACATAAGGTGCAAATAAAATGTAAATGGATTTCACTGATCCCATCTCCAAGATATTCTGTTAAATAAGATAAATTGCTCAAAAAAACAAACAAACAAACAAACAAACAAAAAAAAACCCCAAAAAACCTTTCCAATTCTGCACTACCTTTGGTCCTAAGTGTTTTGGATAAGAATCTTGAGCCCACACCCACACGGGTATGAAAACATGACCCACAAGTGGCACCGCCCTGGACTGTCTGAGTTCAGAGTGCAGAACACAAGAGTAGAACCTGGCACCGCTAGGAGATCCAAAGTGCTGCTTTCTAGTAACTCGCTCCCGCTGTGTTTTTACTAATGTATAGATCCACGATAGACTTGGAATAAAATGCACTGGTAGTTCTTTGACATAGGTAGTTAGAGAAGTAGCTAGCTAGCAGATGACTGCCAATCATGGACCACGCACCTGCGTTCTCTTGCTGTTTATTGGTAGGTGAAAGATGCTTTGCCAATGAAAACCCGAAGAGCAGAGTATATAATTCTGGAACCCATGAAAAAGTGGAAGGGAACCAACTCCTCAAAGTTGTCCTCAGACCTGCACATAGACATTGTGACACAAGCGCCCCCACCTCAGCCCCACCCCATATCCCACAAAATAATAAAAATTAAAAAATTTAAGAAAATGTTATGCATTTCATAAGTCTATAATTTGGAGAACTTTGTGATCAATGAGAGAGTTTCCTTGTCATGCGTAGCAGTACTGACACATGTCCTGAAATTACTTAAGAAGTTCAGATATTAATTTTATATGTTAGTGTGGCCAGCCTGTGTTGATGCATGGTACCTGGCCAGACACTATTTTACATTTTGTTTTTTTTTTTTTTGTGATGGTATTTGTATAGTTAAGGTGAGTACTTGCACCAGGGAATTTTGTGCTAAGTGATGGGCCTCCATCCTGTGTGTGTGGCTCATCCAATTAGGTGATGGTAGTTATCTTAGCCACTGTTCTCTTGCTGTGAAGAGACACCATGACCAAAGCAACTCTTACAAGAAAAAGCATTTAGCTGGGGGACTTGCTCACACTTTCAGAGGTTTAGTCCATTATCATCATGGCAAGAAGTATGGCAGCGTGCAGACAGGTGCTGGAGCAGGAGCTCAGAGCTACATCTGACCCATAGGCAGAGAGAGAGGGGGGGGGGGGGAGAGGGAGAGGGAGAGGGGGAGACAGAGAGACAGAGCGAGGGAGAGAGAGAGGCAGAGAGACAGAGATAGAGACAGAGACAGAGGGGGAGAGGGAGAGAGAGACAGAGGGAGAGACACAAAGAGACAGAGAGAGAGAGAGAGAGAGAGAGAGAGAGAGAGAGAGAGAGAGAGAGAGAGAGAGAGAGAGAGAGACTGACTCTCTGGGTTTGAAACCTCAAAGCACCCTCAGTGACACACTTCTTCCAACAAGGCCACAGCTCCTAATCTTTCTAATCCTTTCAAATAGTGCCACTCCCTGGTGACTAAGCATTCAAATCTATGAGCCTATGGGGGCCATTCTTATTCAAACCACCACAGTGGTAATAGAACAAGACTGGCCCCTTAGAGCGAGGAGGAGGGGATTCCGCCAGTGTTCTTTCCCGGCCTCTGTTCTGTTAGCTCACTTGGAACAACTGAACAAGCCAAAGCCCTTAAACTAAACCTCACTCTTTGTGTCTAGCTGCACTCTTGACTTGCACTCTGGTCAGCGTTCCACCACTTGATAGAAGATGCATTCCTGTAGCATTTGTCCCTCTGAGAGGCTCCTGGTCAGAAAAGCAGCACTGGGAGTTTCCAATAAATAAATATTGTGCATTTTTAGATGAAAAGTTTCCAGATAAATTTGATAATGGAACATTTCACCCTGGTATATATTAATTACATACTGACTGACCATCAAGGTGGCTCAGACTAATCTGAAGGATGATATTTTAGCAACGATACTTTCTTTTGCTCTAAAAAAAAATTACCTCCATCCCTCTGCTCTCACATCTCTTCTTTCTCAGCTGGCCCACCTGGGTCTTATGTCTTGGCACCTGCCTCTTGGCAACACTTTCTTCTGGAGCTTACACAGGACATTTTGTAGGCAAAGAAACCTGAGATGACTCAAGTCCTAGCCAGTGTCTGAGCGGTGTCCTCCACTGAGACACACCTGCCTGAGTCCACCCGTGGAAGTACATGGGATAACAAATCGATGCTTTCAGTCACTAGGCTTGAGATGCTGAGAGATACCTGTCCTTCCTCAAAATTCATCTGCTAATTACTGATATGATGACAGATATAGGTTACAGAGGTGAAAGCTTTATGAACTAGAACTAGATTGCTCTTTCCCATTATGCAAAGACACAGCAACCAAAAATCTGCAGTCCAGAAGAGGGCCTTCTCCTGAAAACAGCATCGTGGCACACCCATCTTTATCCAGACCTGCGAGGATTCAATCCCTGTTGTTTATAGGCCGCTCAGCCCGAGATGCTTTATACGACAGCATCCAAGACTAGGACAGATGGTCCATCAAATGCAGTAAGTACATGGAACAGTCGAATCAGTTATCCCTTCCTAATACTGAAAGTACGCCAAGAGTATGTGCTGCCGCCATCGCTGAACCTTGCTGTGATGTGCAGTCGTCTTTGTCCTTGCTTAGCTTACTATGGACACGCACTCTGCTCTGATCAGTGCTCCCACCACAGAGCCCAGAAATCAATGTGATCAACGCGCACCTGCTACACACCAAATGAAGGCAAAAATGGCAGGCGAACTTTATGAGTTGTGACCACAGATTTGAAGAGAAGGATTTAAAAGCTGTGTAGGTTGCTGACGGGGATAAACAGGGTATTTCCAATATGGCAGACCCTGGTTGGAAGCAGAATATATTGAGGGCTGGAACGGCCAGATAGACATGACTAGAATGTAAAGTCACAGGGAAATTAAGAAAGAGAAGGGGAGATAGGGAGTCAACAAGGAGGTAATGTATTACTGTAGTTGTCACACTTCAGGTGTTGCATTTTTAACAACAACAACAACAACAACAACAACAACAACAACAACAACAAAACCCCCCAAAATTTCATGTAGAATGCTATAAAGGAATAATAAATAGGATCTGGGAGGAACCTATTGGCTCCTTTAAATTTTGCAAGATATCTATGACCATTTAACGAAGAACCTATAACAAGTGCGTCTGGCCTGGTGGTTAACACACGGCTAGAGAGAGAGGAGAAGGCGGGAGAGGAGGATAAAAATGCAAAGACTAAAAGCACAAGGGAAATGGAAATAAGAGTAAGTTATTGGAAACAGAACTAGAAACTAGATAAGATGAGCATATAATTAGATTAAAATTCAAATTTATGTGTATACTTTTAGGCTCTCAGGAAATGAGCCTAGCAGATATGCAGATATTTTATTGGCAAGAAAGAATTATTTTTTGGCCTTGAGATGAATGTATGAAAGCTTTGAAAAGGTTAAGAACACACACACACACACACACACACACACATGTGTGCATGTGCACGCGCATGTGTATGCAAGTGCGTGTGTGCATGTGTGTATGTATGTATATATCCATGCTTGCTTGTGCATGTGCATGTGTTTAAGGAAGGCAACTCTAATGTAATTCAAATAGACTCTCCTCCAACACGCAAGGACTGAGGACACAGTAATGTTCATGAATGTTAATATGCCGCTGAGTGAAATGTATGCTGCCTATGTAATAATTACTGTTGCCAGAGGTGCCATTGATGGTTATGCTTCTCCTCACAAAGTTCAGCTGCCATACAGTGGCAAACAGCGCACCTGACACACTGCCAGGTGAGTTAGACACCCATATACTTTTCCATCAAATTTCTTACATTCCTACGGCACGTTGCTGGTGCAGCTGATGAGTATTTTCATCACATTTTAAAAATGACAGACTTTTATTAACAGATAAATATTATAATTTGTTCTTTATAAAGAGCTACAAGTAAAGGAGTGAATAATTGGGAAAAATACACTCCACTAGAGTCATGTGGGGGACCAGGACCAGCAGACCAGCACCTGACATCTAATGGGCTATGGGGTGCTGTGGTCTGTGCTGCTCCCTCAGTGCCAGCGCACGCGATCAGGCTTAAAACCTTCCATCAGCTCAGGGAGGGGCAGGAACCACACACAGGAACGTGGAGAGCTGCTGTTGTCTGGTCTGCAAATCATTTAAGGTCGGCCAAGGGAACACGTGGATGGAATGCAAACACCAGCATCCACTTTTATTCTACCAGCAATTTCCTCAAGATCAGGATGTTCTGAGGTCTCCAGATTGAAAAAGAATCAACTTTTGTGGTAGATTTAACTCAATGTTTTCAAATAACCAAGTTGTGGGATTGTAAATTCAAAAATGGACTCTATGTGGCAGCAATTTTCAAATGTTTAAAAAGAAAATTGGAGAAGTTATTCATATATACTTCCAAGTGTCAAAACCACCGCCACTGTGTAGCAAAAGCCAATTTAGGTACAGCACAGAGAAAAGAAAGTGTCCTGAATGCCGAGATTTACACCACTGTTGCACTATGGTGGATGCGTCTTGCCAGGCAGCTGAGTATGCAAAGTCCACAGCTGGGCGTGATTGCTGATGGCTTTTCTCCCCAATGGCTTGCTTGTCACCTCCTGGCACTGTGGACACCAGGCAGTGCAAAGGACCTTTTCCTTTCAGTTCAGTTTGATTCCTCTGCAACATAATACTTCTGAAAGATAGACCGCCCTTCCAGTTTGGTTCACTTCATACAGGAATGGACAAATGCCCCGTGGTTTCCCTTTATTTGCAGACTTTGAGATAATTAGTAGGTTAGCTATCTCCACCCTAGGGTGACCAATTAATACTCCGTTTTATTTTTGTAAGAACATTATGGCATCAAAGGTTGAATTATAACCTAGCTTTCCGTGTGCTGTGTTTTTATTGTTTACTTTTTAGCTGGTGAAGTCTATTCAACTTGTGTCCTGCTGTGGAACCCTGCTACTAAGGTTGAAATCTGGCATTATCAGATAGCCTCTGAGCTCAGTGTAAGACAACTGGGTTCCCTCCATGTCTGATCTCAGGAACCCCAGATCCTCTAAAGAGAGTCACGTAGCCCTCAGGGAAGATTACAGGCAATCCTGGGAGCCCACAGCGGATGGGAACAAATACAGAGTCCCACAGCCAGACAATACTCAGAGTGAGAGACCTTGGGACACTCGGATCTAAATGGGATGTCCCCACCAAATCTCTCCCCTTAGGGCCCAGGGAACCCAAAGGAGAAGGAGGCAGGAAGAGTGTGAGAGCCAGAGGGGCTGGGGTTACTGAGAGCAGGACCCTCTGAATGAACATGATCAAAGCTCATATCGATTCCCGGAGACTGGCTGCATGCTCAGGGCCTGCACAGGTCTGTCCCAGGTGGAGATTAGAGCTGAAAGGGGAAGTGGACACACGCCCCCATCCCTAACCTGGAAGCTATTGCCAGTTGATAACTGCTGCCAATGAAAAATTAGTCTTCTCCAAGGGAGTCTCACTGGGGAAACAAGCCGCTCTTAAGGGAAGGCTGTTTGCCCAGCAGTAGATGGCCAATAGAAAATGAACTCAAGGGCATCTATGGAGGTTCTTTATCTCATAAGAAATTTGTGTTATGTATGCACACACACATATATACACAAGTACATATATATGATATAAATATATATATCTTAACACACATACATTCTTACCTCCCCACATGCTTACCCTACACACACACACACACACACACACACACACACACACATTCTTACCCTATAAGTCCTTTGTGTATGTATATACATTATGCCTTCCAGTTTAGTGTTTTTATCGGATTCCTAAATGAGCGAGTAAGTGGGTCTCCCTGAGTCTACATCTGTTTCTTGTGTGTGTGTGTTTTCCCACTGTGCTCTTTTCCTTCTGTTTGCTTGTTTTGTCCTATTCCAATATGTTAGTTTTTGTTTAATTTAATTTTTATCCCTTCAGCGCATGCTTGTTTTCTAATGAGGGGCAGAAAGGGGGTGGATCTGGATGGGAGAGGAGGTGTGGGGATCACTGGGAGGAGCGGGGATCACTGGGAGGAGAGGGATCACTAGGAGAAGCGGGGATCACTGGGAGGAGCGGGGATCACTGAGAGGAGCGGGGATCACTGGGAAGTGTGGGGATCACTGGGAAGTGTGGGGATCACTGAGAGGAGCGGGGATCACTGAGAGGAGCAGGGATCACTGGGTGGAGCAGGGATCACTGGGTGGAGTGGGGATCACTGGGAGGAGCGGGGATCACTGGGAGGAGTGGGGATCACTGGGTGGAGTGGGGATCACTGGGAGGTGCGGGGATGACTCGGAGGTGCGGGGATCACTGGGAGGAGCAGGGATCAGGGATCACTGGGCGGTGCGGGCATCACTGGGTGGAGTGGGGATCACTGGGAGGTGCGGGGATCACTGGGAGGAGCGGGGATCACTGGGAGGAGCGGGGATCACTGGGAGGAGCGGGGATCACTGGGAGGAGCGGGGATCACTGGGAGGAGTGGGGATGACTGGGAGGAATGGGGATGACTGGGAGGAGCGGGGATCACTGAGAGGAGCGGGGATCACTGGGAGGAGTGGGGATGACTGGGAGGAATGGGGATGACTGGGAGGTGCGGGGATCACTGGGGGGAGCGGGGATCACTGAGAGGAGCAGGGATCACTGAGAGGAGCAGGGATCACTGGGAGGAGCGGGGATCACTGAGAGGAGCGGGGATCACTGGGAGGAGCGGGGATCACTGGGAGGAGTGGGGATGACTGGGAGGTGCGGGGATGACTGGGAGGTGCGGGGATCACTGGGGGGAGCGGGGATCACTGAGAGGAGCGGGGATGACTGGGAGGTGCGGGGATCACTGGGGGGAGCAGAGGGAGGGAAGTGATTACTAGGGTATATTATGTGGGAAAACACCTATTTTCAATAAAAGGAAAAAGAAAAAGGAATGTCACAAACCTAGGGATGCAAGCCCAGTGATGTCAGCATCAGGGAGCTGGGACAGGAGGGTCTCTCAAAGGTCCACGCCAGCCTGGGCTACAGAGTGAAACCATCTATCAGAGAATAAAACGAACAAGAGAGAGAGAGAGAGAGAGAGAGAGAGAGAGAGAGAGAGAGAGAGAGAGAGAGAGAGAGAGAAAAGAGGGTTGTAGTACCGTCCTGTAACAAGCCCTGGGGAAGTAAAGGCAGGAGGCCTAGGAGGAGTCGGTTCAAGGCCATCCTCTGCTACATACTGAGTTGATGTCTAGCCTCTTATGGGGGAAATAAAAGAACCTAGTGAACAAGCAGAGAAGACATTGGGCAGAAATGGCACAGCGGCGGGTACACAGCAAATCAGGCCTCAGGTACAACCAGCAAGGCCACACCCCCACAGGCTAGTGACCTTTGCCTGTGTTGATCCCTCAGGCAGCTGGGGTGGCTCCAGAGTTTTTTCTTTACCTTTAAAATCCCGTGGCTTTATTAGCGTCTGTCCTGGTAGACTGGTGAGGTATGAGGACGGACTCTGCACCACACAACCTGTATAGGAACGAGCCAGTCAGGGAGGTTCGTGTTTTTAAACTCCGTGCTAGGGAGGTGGGGAGAGGAGGCAAGCCAGGCCAGTCGGCCTAGCCTGCTTGGTGGCCTCTGGCTACTAAAAGGTGTGTCTGTGGGGCTTAGCTTCTGGCTTAGCTTCACGGGACTTAGTACAGAGATTTGCAAACAAATCTCTGGAGCGTCAGTGAGGAAGTCTAGGTGAAAACGCTCTCTCTACACGTGGGTGGCATTACTCCATAGGGGGGGGGGATGACTGGACTGTATGAAAAAGTGAAAGGGGTTTCAGGAGACCTTTGGGCAGATCTGTTAAAGCAGCGTTTATTCACCTAATTTAATTGTCTCCAAGGCTTACTGAAGGAGTGATAAACCTGTTTTTTAGGATCCCAAGTGTGGGATCGGAATGGTGTTGTGATCCCAAGTGTGGGATGGGGAACAGTCTTGTGAGAGAACAGGTGAGGTTAATCCACTAGAAGACAAATCACCTTGTGTGGGAGCTTAATTGTTGCCAGCTGAAAAGATCCACAAACAGACTCTGGGAGGAGATATATAAATGAGCCCTGGGGGAGGGGGCCTTTGGAGACTTGGGATGGTTTTGGCTGTTCATCTCTCCACTTCGAGACACTCCTAGAGAGAACTGCTTGAGGGAAGGCTTCAGGGCTCCGGCTCCTGCTGAGGTTCCAGGTTCTTGTTACTCCAGGTTCCAGCAGAAGAAATCCTGCTGATTACGCCAGGAGAATGGTTCCTCAGAACTGATATCCTTATGGTTTTGTTATTGTGTTCTTTAATCCTCTTCTCCTATTGTTTTAGTTAGTCAGGTTATAAGGGACGTACGCTCAGCTAATAAGTTCGTAATAAAATATATTTGTTAAAAAAAAATTGAGCCTACAGCTTACTGCCTCTGTCTGTCAACCTAGGCCTAATCCTGGAATCTTCCAGCCTAGACTGTTTGAGCCTCTGAGACTTACTGTTTAATAAGTTCACCTTTTCTAGTTCATTCTGAGCTCTGGCAGGCTGGTTCAACTCAGCTGTTCTGGCTCAAACTCCTCTCCCAGCTGACTGGTTCAAACTGGCTTCTCTTAGCTTCTGACTGAATTGCTCTGCTTGGCCTCAAACTCACACCAGCAGTCTGTTCTGATCTTCTGGCTCCTTCTCATCCTCTGGCTTGGTCTGTCTTCACCTGTGTCTGGCTTGCTCTCTCTTCAACCTGTCTCTGTAAAACTCTCCTGGTAAAACCACCTCTGAATTCCACAGACTGAACTATGTGTACCTTAAGTTGAGCATGTGCAGGCAAATAAGTTGAATCCAGAGTGGAAGTTTACCTCACTGCTTTTCTAACCACAGTCACAAGTGACCAGCTCCTTTCTGCTCCTGCTGCTGGGTGGCACCACAAGAGCAAAACAATGCTCCTCTAACCTTCCCTCCTTAATGCTTTTGCATTTTCTTATTTATTAGTTATTATCAAATATGTGTACATGGTGTGTGTGTGTATGCGTGTGTGTGTGTCTGTGTGCACACATGCTCCCCAGCACTCATGTAGGAGCCAGAGTACAACCCTATGAGGTCACTTCCTTCTTCCCATCTTTGTGTGGGTTCTAGGGTTGGGACACATGTTAACAGGCTTGTGTGACAGGGTCCCTGCCCACTGAGCCATCCCTCTAACCTCCTTAAGATGTTTTTGGGCAGATATTTTGTCATAGCAATGAGGTGAGTTACTAACATAATGCTGTGGTTGGTCTTTGCCTACCACACAGATGCATACACATGTGTACTCACCACGCCCCATACTCACCAATACATATGCTAACATGCACGCACAAATACACAAACACACACACACACACACAATGTGTCTTGGTGGTGGCCATTCTAGACTGATATTTATGCTATCTAAATGCTGGCTTTAAATCTTTTTCAACTCAGGAATATTTTAATTAATTTCCTTAATTATGGAACTTTTGGTTTTGGTGATATATCTACTGTCACCTATAAAAATCCTCAGAGCTCTTATTCTCTAATCTGGAACTTATTGACCATTTTCAATACATGACATTATCTCTTTGTATAAGTGCATGTGCATGTGTGTTTGTGTGTCTGTATACATGTATGTGCACAGGTATAGTCATTTGTATATGCTTGTGTGGAGGGCAGAGGTTGACTCGACGTATCTCCCTTTATCAATATCTATCTATCTATCTATCTATCTATCTATCTATCTATCTATCTATCTATCTATGCCAGGGTGTCCAGGAGCTTGCCCTTCCAGCTAGACTGGCTGGCTAACAAACTCGTATGACTTGCTTCTTTCTGTTCCTTCCCTCTGTGCTAGAATTAATTACAAGTGAGTTGCTACCATGCTTGACTTTTATTTGGATTCTAGATATCAAAACCAAAGAGCTGAACTCAGGTCCGGATCTTGCACAGTAGGCTCTTTACCTCCTAAGCCATCTCCCCAAGGCTGCTACCCTAAGTTTTGAGATGGTTTCTTCAAGGAACACAGAGTTTATTGCTTCAGCTGAACTTGACTGACTGATGGGACCCAGGATGCTCTGCCTCTGCTTCTGGCGCTGCAGCTGCAGTTGTGCACCACACCCTGCCCTTACATGGGCATTGAGAATCTAGATCAAGGCGCTGCTGTTTGCACATGAAGCACTTTATACACGTGGCCATTTACCCAGCCCTATCGCATTGCCTTTTAAGCACTTTCCCCACTCTATTTATTTTATGTGCAAAGCATTTTCTTGTTTTTTTTTTTCTTCTATTTCTTTTAAGGGATTTTTATAATCTTTTCCCTTCCTGTTTTCATTTTCAAAATAGTTCTTCTTCTTTTACTTTAGATCTTTTCTTGATTCTCGACACTTCGCTTCTGAGCAACTCAAATTTTAATTTGTTTTCATGACTAAGATGTATTAGTTTATTTGTTATTTTAAAAGTAGAGAATAATAGTATTCCCTCCTGGACTTGGTCATCTTGTCTGTGATGCTTAGTTTTCAGAATAGGTTTCTACTTTTTCATGCTTTGACAGTTTCACACAAGTATGACGTTTAGTCATTTTTTAAAAAATTATTTGTGGCTTTCTTGCACTCATGGCACCAGAGCAGTTTTGTCCCCATTCACTTTGTATTTTGTGGGAATGGCCTGCCTCACAATATTAAAACCTCTCAAAACTGGCCTCAGCACTTCCTGCTCTCTGCATGTCTGCCCTGCCCTTCGGATCCTGAGGTAGGGCCTGCGTTCTAGTTCTGACTCTGGGATGGTCCTCTGCCTGGTGTGACCCCGTAGAATGTGGAGGGAGCGGCATTCTGGGTAGCTGTGAGGGCCCTGCCCACCATCACCTTGTGAGAATACCAAGCGAGGCGGGCAGGTCACAGCCAGAACACAGTGACAGTTTCAGCTGAGCTCCCGGGCAACGATCTCATGGTGGCAGCTCCTGGAAGTCTACCAGCCAAACCTCTGAATGGACTGCCAGTTGTTTTAAAGCTACAGTGTAAACTACTAAACATTAGGATGGTTTTTTTTTTTAGATGCAGCAATAGATCATAAAACACACTATTTTATCTCAACGGCTGTCTCATGTTTAGTTTGTTAACTCACTGGTTCTCAGTTTGGGTGTGGGATTTGGAGAGTCGAAAACAACGTCTTCCTCCCCCCACCCCCAGGCCTTCCCAGAATCCACTCTCACATAAGATTATAAGGTTCTTCTGATATAGACCTCAGGCAGGACCGTGTGATTCAGAACCAGAACAGAACACGTGGCACTCAGAGCTTCTAACCAACTCTGTGAGAAAACAGACTCCTCCCCCTCACATCCTGCCCCCCTCCATGTTTTAAGTTCACAATGAATAACTCTAATAATCTACATATTTGAAGATGGTTTCCAGGTTGTTGTATCTAAAAAAGTGAGTGAGTCATGCAAGCATTTCAGTCAAGGTAATTGTATACCTCAGTCCATCCATTCATTCAAAAAAAAAAAAAAATATTTACTGAGGACTTATGATGACCCGAGAACCGTCCCTGGCTTTAGGGACATTGTGGTATTGTGTATACTTCCGTTAACAAAGCAAGCCTCCTTACTCTTGGGGAAATTAGAGCCTGGTGCTGTATATTATATCATTCAAGTGTTTATTTAGTGGTACGCTATTGTTATTTGAGCATGCTCCTGAGCTGGTGCCAAACCCACTTCCAGAACTCTCAGCCAACTTCAGTCTACTCCTCAGAAAGATTCTAGAAAACAGCATTTATTCATTCCGTCTCATTTTTGGTGATGGAATAGACTTCCTTGTCAACACTTCTCTGGGTATTTAATTTCTCACTCTCATTTCAAAGATTACTAAAATGTGCTAAGTATTTTCAGGGGATAATGGAAGATTAAATTCTTTTCTGTTACTGTTAAAAATAAAAGTTACATATACAGGGGGAGGAGGATCCCCTCATTCACAGTCATAGGGGAGGGGAGTAGGGGAAAGTGGGAGGGAGGGAGGAACAGGGGGATACAAGGGATGGGATAACCATCGAGATGTAATATGAATGAATTAATAAAAAGGATAAAAATTGAAAAAAAAGTTACTGAAGGGAGGTACTTTAACATTTCCTATTCACATGGAATCATGCAAGTGGTACTTGCTTAGATCAGTAAGAATTTGGAGTCTGTGTATGGGCGGGGGAAGGGGTAGGTAGGAGAGGCTGTTAACAGAGGAAGTAAAGAAATATAAGCCCCTATTCTCAACACTAAAAACTTAGAAAATGAAGTTTTTATGGCTTTCCTCATGTGCTACCTGGAAATATACATCAACAGGAAAGTCTCTAGCCCTCTCTGACGCTCCTTTTCCCATCCTTGGGCCTTCTGGGATCTGTTCGTGGGCAGGACACCTCATCATTGTTTGTAATGTCCACAAGCTTGTATGGATGTGAATGACATATATTTAGAAAGCAAAATAAAGCTTTAGGAAGATCTTCAATTTAATGGAAACTAGTCTAGTCATTTGAGAACCACAAGAGCTTTTTAGAGAAAACCTACTTCTGCCAGCTGGAGGAAGTGTGGGTGTATGGGGTCCCAGTGACACCTGTGATGTCACTCCCCGCCAGCCTGGGGCTGATTGGCTGTGATGAGCTGCAGCAGAGTTTAAATTCTGCAGTGTCAGACAAGCGCACAGAGCAGCAGCTGGAGAGCGGCTACCTTGAGAGTCTCTGTGAGAACTTCAACCTGGGTTTTGACCTTCGGAAAAGACCTTGTGAGCTACACAGGGTAAGGCATTTTCATCATTTAAATTTTAAAAATAACTTTTGCTTCGGTGTTTGAAAACTACAAAATATGTAGATGGTACAAGGTGTTGATTTCCAGAGGAAGACGGGGAGAGCCAAGCTTTGAGTAAAACAGATTCTTATGTTTGTTTTTGCGGTCAGTGTCACAGTAGAAAACGATAATGGTATTAAAATGACATGTTGGGTCAAAGAAGCCAGGTGTTTTCCCGGCTGTGCTCTAATTAGATCTCTGTGTAATTACTTCTGAAAGAGGACATTTGCTAAACAGGAGGCTGATGGGAAAGTCCCCTTGGAGTTTAGCTTTAATTAATAAAACAAACCTTTTTATATGTAGCTTTCTTAGATGTGGAGACACGAAAGGGTATGAAGTAGTGTGGTAGGAATTTCAAGACGCAGTCAGGTAAGGTACTCAGCACTTGGCCTCGTTCACCTTGAGAACCATGGTAGTTGTTATGAACTGTGCATGCCCATGAAGGGTGATGCCAAGGCCCCTGGGGTGATCCAAGCACATGGTAATTACAGTTTGGACTTGCAGTTGGTTATTCGAGTTGGTATAATGTGTCACTTGTAGATACAGTCCAGTAGATGCTGAGCAGGGCTGCCTCTTAGGGACATTTTCTGGGCACACAGGTATGTGTATATACATATATGTACATAGATATTCACACATGTGTGTGTTTGTATGTATACACACATACACATATAATCCAATCAGACATGATTTCACTCTCCACACTTACTTGATTTCATCAATAGCTGGAGTGTCTGTCCTCCACAACAGCGTGGTCAGGCCACAGAGCGTGGTCAGGCCACAGAGCGTGGTCAGCCACGTGTTCCCTGTGACATCCGAAAGGTGCTTCATGGAGTAAGCGAGCTGTCCTCTTCAAGAGCAACAGCTCCTGGTCACCTCCAGTTTCTGTTTAGTGGACACTCCTGGGGCCTGTCCTCCCTTAACCTTGTTGGTTAAGATAGTGAACAGAGTTTTCTAAAGGTCATTTAGTCTGCTTACTGTCCACCAGTGGTGATCTAGAACAGGCCATCTCTGGCATTTAGGGGGTTTTACAACCTATGTTTGGGGCACTTATCCCACAGTGGATGACGGCAGGCGTGTACTATTGGGCTGATGGCAATTGTCTAGAGGCAGTCACAATCACTGGAAAGGTGGGAAATTTTTATTTGTTCTTTCAGCTCCTTGAATTCCAATAGAGTTTAGAATTCCACTTTATTTTCAAAGAGTAATGATGACGACATTAAAGCGGGTGCTGGTCAGTTGTGGTAAGAACAGTCACATTTACTCTTTTCCTAGTGTAAGTATTGCTCTCAGCGCCTAGGACAGCGCCTGGCACATTGGCTGCTCTCAACAAATATTTATTAATGATTCATAAATAAGTACATGGCGCATTAGTGTTCTCAGGGTTAGCAATAAGAAGAAAATAAACTAAATTACTTTCCAAAGGTTTAAAAATGAGCCTGTGGCTTTTCATTCTCCTGTTGGCCCATCCCTTTATTTCAGTTTACACCAAAGAAGATCTGTTCCTTAGAAGTGGAACCTAGCTTTGAGGACATTCTAAAACAAGATGCTTTACTAAACACAGAGCTTTGAACATCCTCGGAAACACAGTGACTTTCCAGATCCTGACTGTAGAGCTTTTGACCTCCAAGCTAACAACTGAGAAGAGCCGGAAGTCTCCAGAACAGGGGCTTCCCAACAGATGTGACTTAAGTCGTGGCTGTTGAGCTCCATCACTTGGACGCTCCCATAAAACAACCACACCTCGAATGTAGAAATTCCGTGACCAGTGACTGGGGGAGAGCTTACGGCTCAGGACTTACGAGACGCAGGCCTCTAGTGACCTCGTTAACCTTATATTTAGAATCCTGAGCTCGTATTTGTTTCTGCTCTTTCTTAGAAAGTAGCTAAGAAGTTTACAAAAGTTTGGTGTTTTCACTTGGAAATATACTTCACAAAACATCAGTAGTACAAGAAAAATACTAATTGAAAACCCAACATAGGCTTGAAGAGTCGACTTTCTTCAATGGGGCTGTGTTCTCTGGGAGCCAACATCAGCTCCCCTGTGACACTGGGATGTCTTGTTTTCTTTCCCTAGTCTTCTATTTGGGAAATTACTGTTTTAGGTCAGGATATAAATGGTATTTCTAGAAGCCTGAGCAAGTTAGGGCATCTTCCCTAGGCGGCACACCACTCCACTGTTGAGGAACTTGAACAAGGACATTACACCCTTCCTGGTGGAAAACCTATAACCTTAATTGGTTTAGAGTAACTGCATCTGGCAGCTCCACATTGTCAGCTATTGGACAATAGAGGAGTTAAAGAGATGCCAGAGAACTCAGTAGTCTTGCTGTTTTCTGGGACATTTGATACTTAGGAAGTTATTCGAATTGTATAATCATGAAATTGTAAACCGCAGGAAATTTGTATAACTCCCCTTCTCTCTGTGAAACCAAAGCTACTGATATGTAGTTATTTTGGGAAAATTGCATTTTGGAATTTTTTTTAACCTTATAAAAAGAATGAATCTAAGAACTTAAAAAATGTCTTGATTGTAAGAAGCAACATCTGTTGAATTAGACTTATTTTAGGTGCAGTTGAACATTTTTTACATGTTTTTCTTAGTTGATGTTAGGTAAAGAACTCAAGAGTAAATTAACATAATATGGAAACTATGTTAAACTACGATAAAGAAAAAACTTTTTAAAAAATTCCCAGGTGATACTACTAGACAGCCAGTGTTGTCAGCCTGTGGCCTCGATGTGTTTTCACATATAGCACCGTATGTAAAGAAACACTTGAATATGGAGTCTGCAATAAGCATGCAGAATTTTTTTTCTAAAACACATGAAAGTGAGTCAAGTATGTCTGTTTGAGAAGCTGTGATGTTTACTACGGCAGGAAAACTACTTGCCTTCAAACCGTTTTGGTAACTTTCTACACCAGCACTGGGCAGGTCTTCGTGGAGACGAAGGACAAAGCTCCCAGAGACCCGCAGCTCGGTCTGCCTGTGCGTCTCAGCGTGAATCACAAGTGTACCCCAAACCTCTCATTTCCTCAGGGCCCTTTGGGTCCTTCTGTGCTGTGAATGACACTAAGGGAGTTTAGCATAATCATGCACAATGCGTGACCGAGGGCGTCACAGTAGGCATTACGAGCTGTCTGAGTCTGTAATATGAAGCCGGCCACAACGTGTGGCTTGAAGATCAAAACAGGAGAGTGCAAAAGCAAGTTATTTTTGTCTAGACTTTATTATATAGCTATAAAAATGACTGGAGACTCACACACACAGGCACACACATGCATACACATGTACACATGCACGCATACACTCACACATACACATGCACATACATGCACGTACACTCACATGCATGCACACATACAATAATGCTCACACATACATCCATGCACACACAGAGGGGGTTAGTTTTAGGAGAATAAACTGGAAATGTCTCTATTCTCGTTTCTTCACCCTTTCCCCCATTTATATCTTACGAGGTAGTGCAGAAATATGTACAGGTCTCCTCTCCAAGATTTTTGCCTCTCAGGAGTGAGGTTTTCGTTGACTTTTTAAACAGCTTTATTTAGGTGTAATTTACATAGCCCTTCCTCTATTTGATGAAGCAATCTTCAGAGTGGGGTTTAAGTACATTCGCAGGTGTGAACACTGACTGCAGTCCCTTTAAGGATATTTTCATCACCTACAGAGGACATCTGCACCTCCCACCACCACCCCTCATCGCCCCCTCCTTCCAAGCCCTGAACATTCGGATCTGCTTTCTGTCTCTAGAGATTTGCATATTCTGGACGATTTCTATAAGTGGAGTCGCACATCTGTGGTCCTTTATATGTGGCGCTCTTCAGTCTGCACAGTGCTGCCAGAGCTCCTCTGCTCTGTGGCACACATCAGGGCTTTGCTCTATCTTATGGCCAATGCTATTCCATCAGACAGATGCCATACATATTCTCCACTCATTCACTTATCAGATAAACATATTTATGAATTTTTTCTTTGCTAGAGAAATGTAAAAAAAAAAAAAAATGAAGACACCCTGATCTGTGTATTATGAAGTGAAACATCTATGAATTTAATTACAGGTAGAGGCATCACGTTCAAATATGAAGACGGCCGTGCTGCTTATGTTCCTCTGGGGGTCGTCTTGTGCTCTTCCAGTAAGTGTTTATCTCTCTTATCTCTCTAAAACATCATCGTTTTCCATGGCTGTGAGCCAGCTGGCTGTGTACTTTCAGTAACTTGAGAGCAACAGCCTTTTGTTTAATAGCTGTTTTATTTTAGACATTAGCCAAGTCTGGTCTGTTCACTTCCTTTCAAATAGCTGTATGATCGTCACCTTCTTCTTCATAGCAGTGGTCTCCAAAGGGCCGTCCCTGAGTTTCAGAACCAACACTGATTAGGACTCTAATAGAAATTCGTATTTTTGAATCCTACCTCAGATCCACTACCCAGACTTGTAGGTATGGACACAGAAAGCTGTGTGTTAGCAAGGCCACCAGGTGATCCTAAGATAGGCTAAAAGCTGGCTGCTACTGCTCCTCGTATGTGAAGTGCTGATAAACACTGCCTGAGGAGTTCCCTGTGGGTTGACTGTGTACTTTCTGTTTTCTAGGTTGCCAGATATCAAAACACTGAGTCCGAAAGCTCTGAAGAGTGGATGGTGGGTAGAAATGAGGTGTTCTGAAATATTCTAATTTTAATAATAACAAGGATTGGTGCTAACGGTGTAGAAACAGCTAGCCTGCGGTTAGGGAGAGCGACTGGTGGTAACAGGGTGTAGAAACAGCTAACCTGCGGTTAGGGAGAGCGACTGGTGCTAACAGGGTGTAGAAACAGCTAACCTGTGGTTAGGGAGAGCGACTGGTGCTAACAGGGTGTAGAAACAGCTCACCTGCGGTTAGGGAGAGCGACTGGTGCTAACAGGGTGTAGAAACAGCTCACCTGCGGTTAGGGAGAGCGACTGGTGCTAACAGGGTGTAGAAACAGCTAACCTGCGGTGAGGAAGAGCCAAGATGTTCAGGTCATCTAAGAAAATAATGCTTCGATGTCCACTCAGTGTAATTTGTGAGAAAACTTCTTTTGCTCTTATAATGATGGGCACCGTGGTAGAGATATAATAATGGCATCTGTTCTTGAAAGATTGGAACCCGAAGTCTGTGTAGACAAGAGAGGGCTACAAGGCCAGGCACAGGGTACCAGAAGGAAGGATGAAAAGATACCGGAGTCCTTGTCGTGATGGTGATGTTTGCTGGGTGCTGAACTCTCTGTTACTCTACCTACCAACTGCCAGCCATCCAAGAACCACTGCAGGGCAGAGTCCCACACATTCCGCATTTCTTCCACTTCTCATTTTCCTACTGTCACAATGGATGAGGCATATTTTATCTTCACCAGTCAACAGAGGTGGAGGCAGAGAGATCAATGTAGCCTGTCCAGCTTATATAACTAGTGAGCGTTGGAGGCTGACTTTAAACTATGACATTTCACTCAGTGTGACAGATACCTCCCAGAAGGGAGCCAGGCCTAGGAGGTCTGCAGCTCTCGAGACTGGCACCAGAGGGCAAGGCTTACTACTAAGTCCGAGCACTTAGATGTCAAGGCTAAGACTTAGTTCAAGCACTTAGAGGTCAAGGTGAAGCACTAAGTCTCAGTACCAGAGGTCAAGGTGAAGAAGCACTGAGTCCAAGCACTTAGAGGTCGAGGATGAGCAGGAAGCCTGAGCAATCGCTCACTGTTGCCACGTCACATGGTGCAGCGTGGGCCCATCGCTCTTGGTACTCACCAAACAGTCAGCCCTACCTCAGGTGAGAATAGACACTGCAGGACAGACCATGAGCTTTTGTCCTTTGGCTGGGTAATTTTAAAGCATCCCCTGTAGATCTTCCCTCTCAGGTAAATAGAGACGTAGGGACACACCTTGCTCCCAAGTCACATATCAAGTCATATGAACAGCAGCCATGTCTCTTCTCTTCTGCTGTTAACTCCAAGGGATAGCAGATGGAGTGGGTTGCCATTGTGTCTGCTTGCTGTATCTCAGAGCAAAGACAGATAACTGCAGCTTTTTTCCCTTTCTGAGATACCTCCACACAAGCAGCATTGAGAGGCAGGTGGAAGGCACACCAGTAGCAACTGCTCCCTTTCTAGTTAGTGCATTGAGCACGTCACATAGGATTCTTCCATGTTTAAGGTGAAGGAGAAGAGCAGAGACGGTGGAGTAGCACATAGGATTCTTCTGTGTTTAAGGTGAAGGAGAAGAGCAGAGACGGTGGAGTAGCACATAGGATTCTT
>NC_067164.1:41091887-41116887 GCF_903995435.1 Acomys russatus
GCAGACTTATCTTGCTGGAAGGTTCCTTGCACCTAATGTTTAAAAAAAAAAAAAAAAAGGCACATATGTGTTTTTGTTTTAAAAGCTCATTTTCCTCCAATCTCCTCCCCTCTCTTCCAATTTTAAGTGGCTGATGTTTTGCTTGGCTCCTGTTTTATTTGCTGTCAAAAGGAATTTGATGCAAAAAATCATTTAAGCATGCATACAACCCATGGAGAGATTCATTTGACCTCATTATACTGCAATAAAGAAGGAATCCAGTTTGTTAAATATCACCGAACTGCATGCATTTCACATCAGATCACAAGAGCAATGCTTCAAAAGATTACCCCAGAAAGTGCTTAGCAAGACGGAACGGGTTAACTTTACTTGCCAGAAGGTGTTCTGACAAACACAGGAAGAGAGCTATGTGCAGCCCCCTTTAAGAGCAGAGCAACTGAAGAAAAAAGAGATTTATGCTTTTAATTAATGGCAATTAAACCATGCCTGTTGGCTTGGCCTATGGCGATTGTTCCCTGTAAAAAGGAGGCCGAGCTGGTGACAAGCATTTGAATCCGCTAAGTTCTGTCAAGGGAGCTGACTCTGCAGGCATCAAAACCAAACTAAATCAATAAAAGAATTAAACTTTTATAAATTGCATTTTGACAAGTATCAGATGCCGTTAAGCTTTGATATTATGAATTCCTCGGAGGTGGTGCAAACAAGAAGGGGCCGCAGTTAGAGATCCAAACAATCAAAGGGGCTTGTTAACATGCGCTGTCAAACGCGTCAGTGCCATTAATTACTACAAATTAATGTGGCTCTCCCTTCGTCTGGTGATTGGAATGGTAATCAGCCTGATTTGCGCAATGGGCAGAGAGAACATATGCAACCCTGACAAAAAGAATAAGTTTACAAAACAGTAGCCGTTTACACTCTCTGTGTTCAAAGCCGGCATGGTTTGCTTGCCGGTTGTGACCTCGCTTTACCCCACCTTCAGGATCCCCGGATCTTCATGTGCTGCTCCCTGTGAAATGACAGAAGGAAGCGTCAGGCTCTTGCCAGTGATTATTGGAGCATAAAATAAATTCTTTATCGTGCTTCATTGGGGTGTGGGGGAGATGCAGTCCTAGCCACACTGATTCTCCCCACCCCCACGCCTCAGGAAATGAAACCAAAGCTCCCATAATTCGGCTATTTGCTAACAGGAATACTTTGTATATGGCTGACAAATGGCATGGTGCTTTCTCTGTGGTGATGCAGCAGGCAGAGCCTGGGGGAGGGGGGGGAGAGATAGGAACCCCTGTTATGTCGAAGAAGGATGGAAGGTACCCGGCATGGCTCCAGCAAGGATGTCCCTTGGCACTGGGGGACAGTCCACATGTAGAGGCAGCCAACACCAACCATCTCTTGCCTTAAAACAGGACGTGATTTTCGTGTTAACAACCGGTGGACTGAGATTCTGTGTCTCACATCCGTCCAGTGTGGTACCATCATACACAAGGGCTGGACCAGTACTTGCCGCTAAATGCAACCCAAGCTCTAAAATAATCTCAAGACCAAACATATTACAAATTAATTCATAATAACTTGTCTTTGTGCTGCCTAACACAGTGGTATTTTTCTCATTAATTTTACTGGACACTTTAATACTCTCCTTTTCTCATAGTCTGTTTTTTTTTTTTTCCTTCCTTTTTTTTTTTTTTTTTTTTTTTACATAATGTTGTGGCCCACTGGAGAATGGTTTCTCACATACAAAGAGTTTCCAAACGTCTGTGCTACATTGCTAGTTAACTGAAGAATGAAGTATAGCCACGAAATATGATGACTTAAAATTTAGGGGAGAGACGCCTCACTGGGTAAAGGCACTTGTCATAAAGCCGGATGGCCTGAGTTTGACCGGAGAGACATACATGGTGGATGCAGGTTCCTTACAATTGTCCTCTGTCCCGTACCTCTCCCCTGCCCCCTCACACACACACACACACACAAATAAATAAATAAACAAATAATGTGAAAAATTACAAATTCTTCTCGATGACAAAAGCTGAACAGTAAATGTAGGAGTCACTGCTCTTTCAGCTAGGAGGGCACAGGGTGGGGGTGGGGGTGGCAGGAAGTGGACCTCTTTTGTATCCCTCAGGACTTAGCATACCATGTTGTCTGCCTTCTGTCTTGGTATGAGCCACAGCTAGAAGCCGGTTCCTTCCCAGCTGTGTTAGCTGGTGGGCTAAGTGTTAGTTGGAGACTGTGTTTCCTGGGGAGGGAGAAAGGTCCTAATCACGTAACTCTGACTGCCAGTAGGAATGGCGCCAGGTGTGTATGGTATTTGGAATAATTACTTAATTCTGGCCGTCGACCATATCTAAGTGTGTTTTTTAACACAGAGGGGAATTATCTTGACACCATCTGGCAGCAGTTTTTCATGTCTAACAAAATTTAAAACTCACTTTGAAGCCTGGCCAGTGATAATACACTCAGGAGTTCCTGCCATGTCGATTGACCTCTGACCTTCTGTGTAACAGGGGATTTGTCTCAAACTGTGGTTACAGTGTTTCGTTGAGGTGACTAATCTGTTACTCAGGACCTAGGACTCGTATGATAAATAGTTCTCTGGCTTGGGTAGTGATGGGGAACTTTGGGGTGGTTTTTTTTTGTTTGTTTTGTTTTGTTTTTTCTTTTCCAGTGTCAAGGAATGGATACCAATTCAAAGACTAGATTTAAATGAAGGTTTTCCATTTCACAGGCTTCTCAAGATCTGTTCAGGTAGAGCATTAGTGGGTAGAAACCCAGAAACAAGTGCTTACTAAAGGCCCCACAAGAAATGTCTGCACTCGCTCAGCAACTACAGAAGAGACTGACCATTGGAAATGTGTGGATAACTTTTCTCTGATGACTTGGCAAGATGCTGCCTGGCCTATAGCCGTCCGTGTTTCAGAACCCTGGCTGCACTGTAAGCAGGCTTCCTCCAAATGTCTCTATGCCGTATGGATACTGTGGCCTTGAAGGCACTTCTCCAGGCCATCATTTACTTCTCAAGATGTGTTTTTATGTGTTTTTATTACTTTCAAACCGTGTGTGTGTGTGTGTGTGTGTATGTGTGTGTGTTTGTGTGTGGATATGTGCACATGAGTGCAGATGCCCCTGGAGGCCAGAAGAGGGCGTCAGAATCTCCTAGAGCTGGGGTAGGTGCTCTTCACCACTAAGGCATCTCTCCAACCCCACCTATTCTTGTTTGCTTATTTATTTTTTGCGCACTCACGTGTGTGTGTGTGTTGATTGTGTGTGAATGTGCCCGTGCCATGGCGCTGCGTGGAGGTCAGAGGACAAGCTGCAGAAGTTGGTTCTCTCTCTTTTACCAGGAGAGTGCTGGGATCGAACCCACGTCATCAGAGTTCGTGGGAAGCGACTTTATCCTCTGAGCCATCTTTCTGCACCTCGTCATTTTTTTTCATAACAATGTAATCTCTAAAAATGGAACACACTTGTGAAGCTTGGCGTGTAGTGTGTAAGTGCATCCTCAGCCCTCATGAAGGGTAAGGAGCACTGAGCACCCAGCAAAGGCCAAAGTGTTTGCCTGGAGTTTTATGTCCGTTCAAGTCAAATTTGTCAGCTCTCTCTCTCTCTCTCTCTCTCTCTCTCTCTCTCTCTCTCTCTCTCTCTCTGTTTTCAGCACTGTTTTTATTTTTGTTAAAGTTAACAGATATCTTGTAAAATTTGTATCATGCATTGACCTGAACAACTGGTATTCTGGAGTAGAAATATGGTCTGAAGGGCTCATGTTGGTAGAACGACATAATTTTCTTTTTCTGGAGAGTTAATTTGCAATGGGTTTGCATTCGCCTTGTTTCCCCGTTAATCTACAGGTCCTTCATGTGTGAATTTGCCCTCACGCCCTTAGGAATGTTGTTTTTATTGTAAATTGTCTCCCCACTTTATTTCTGCTTCACCTTCTTCCACGTTTTCTTTTTCCTTTTTGAACTTGCATATTCTCAAAAAACAAAAACAAAAACACAACAACCTTGGATTGCTTAGCTTAACTGATAACTTTGCATCATCACTATGATAACAACCATGTTTATAAATCATCCTACACTTTAGATATGCCAAGACGTAAGGAGTGCTAGCTCAAATCCTTTCTCATAAGAAAAAGTGGGCTGTGGTGGTGCAGGCATTCAAATTTCCACATGCAGGTAGAGATATAGATAAGTAGTCAAAGAATTTATTCACATATATAACAAAATAATTTATGACTATTGATTCCCAGAAAAATGTGTCTTCATTTGAGAGGTGAGTTATCTCTTTTTATTTCCTCGTGAAGAAAATGGCAGATAAGCACTCAGTTCTTTGTTATTTTTCACTGTAGGGAGTGATGGATGCACAGGCGCTTTAATTTAGTCCTTGGTTTTTTTTGTTTTTTTTTTTTCACATTGCTTGCAACTTCTGCTGTTCCTTTTATTACAGTGCTCCAGATACAATGGTGTTTTCATATACTTTGTTCAACTCATAATGAGACAAATTGCAAATACAGTTGATCATTTTCTCTATTTATGACACCGAAAATTGCTTCAAGAAGAGATTTGTAGGAGAGACACTAGGTGATTCATTGATGAATTAGTAACTAACAAAATCTACACAAGCATACCACACTCACACACACACGCACACATGCACGCACACACATGCACACTCACACACACACGCACATGCACACATACGCACTCACACATGTACACACACACACACAGTAGTAATGGTTTCAATCTGAGGACCAGTTGCTGCAACGAAGGATCTCCCCTCTTTGACACTATTTTTTGCGATGACTGTTCTGCTTCACCTTGCTGCCTCCATGGCCGTTTCTTAGGCAGGGGAGTACAACACTGGATTTTGTAGCTAAACTTTATATCTTTAGGGTTACTACTACTTTTCTGTCAGTAAAAACAATAGCAATGGTTAAATTCATTTCTAAAAAACAAAGAACATTTCCACAGATACATCAATGACTAAAGTATAACCTTGAGGCTTAAAACTTTCAGCTGCACAAAAAACAACAACAAACAAACAAAAAAAACCAAACAAACAAAAAACAAAACACCTTTTATGGTTTAACCTTTCTGTAATCTGGATACTTGTAAGACATGAGACCTGCTCTTGTTAAATACCCACACTCCTGGGACCAGCACCAGCCACCTCTGCTGCTCCCACCTCTAAGCAGCAGTGTTCTTTTCCTCACCGCTTGCTTTGCCTAGATGGTTAGTAAATTCTGGTCTGTGAACCCAAATACAGTGTGAGCCCATTCAGGAATGTCAGCTCATGGTCCTTCCTGCTCTCTACTCGGAAGCGAAAGGCTATAATGTGAGGTGTGTGGTTCATCTTGAGAAAATGGGGGGGGGGGGGGGGGGGGGTGGGGGACGAATGCTGCCATGATCCACAGGCAGCTTGGCTCCACTTGCCTCATGAGATCTTGGGAAAGCCATTAGTTCAGCGGGGTTCTGTTTGCCTGATAGAAAACAAGGACGTTATGTTTCACATGAATCCCGTATCAGACACTGTTATATCCCAGGGATAGAACCATGAACAAAACACGCAAAGCCCTGGATTCTCAGACCTTAGCATCCACAGAAAATGAAAAACAAATTACAAGGGAGCTGACAAGTATAATGGTTGTGGTGTTATAGAAAGCTGTGGGCACTGTGGAGGGAACCCTGACATCAGCTCTTGCATAAGAGGGTTGGAAAGCACACTTCCACCACCACCCTCGAATTAGTAATTGCTGAGGCAGGAGCCAAGGGATTGGTAGCCAGGCGAGGGGTGCACAGGAAGGGGAGGGTGGGCAGGGGGCAAGGGATGAGAAGAGCAGAGGGGAGGATTCCTGAAGAGGAAAGATTTAGTTTAAAGACCAGAAAAAGCATGATTTAGAAAAAAAAAAAAAAATCAGCCAGGGTGGTGGTGGTGCACGCCTTTAATCTCAGCACTCAGGAGGCAGAGGCAGGCGGATCACTGTGAGTTTGAGGCCAGCCTGGTCTACAAAGTGAGTCCAGCATAGCCAAGGTTACACAGAGAAACCCTGTCTCGGGGAGAAAGAAAGAAAGAAAGAAAGAAAGAAAGAAAGAAAGAAAGAAAGAGAGAAAAGAAAGAAAAAATCAAAGGATGACAAGCAAGGTGTGCCTGTAACCCCAGCACTTTGGACCCTGGGGCAGGAAGATCACAAATTTGAGGCACAGTAAAATTCTGCACACACCCCCAAAAGCCAGGATGGAGTTGTTCATATTGCCTATTCCACAAAGTTAGGAAGACTTCATATATAGAACAGTAGCTTCTAATACTGGAGCTTAATTTTGAAAAGTAAGCCCTGTATGCTAACTGTCACAGCCTTGCGTCCTGTGTGCTAACCATAACAGCCTTGGGTATGTGCTGTGTTTTCCTTGTTTGTTCCGTGGGTGTCTGGTTGACTCAGTAGCTTTAATGGTAGAGCCGTATGACTGTATAGGTTAAAGAATAAAGTCAAAGAGAAGTCAAGTACACCCATCCTCTCTTTGTTTACTGACCCCCACATATGTGTGTAGCATGGTCCATCACAAACCATTTCTAGTACATGAACTCGCTGAATCCTTCAAACAAAACTGTGAGCTAGGGTGTCAACCCAGGACTCACACGGTGCCAGAGACTCGGTCACACGGACGAGCTAACAGCTACCAGTTGACGTCTGTTTCTGGGGTGAGCTTTAACAACAAATCACGGGCACAAGCGAGGTTTGCTTTTGCTTCATAAAAACAGAAACTGCGGCCTGTTCCACTTTGCTTGCTATCTCAGCACCGAAACCGTCTCTCCATCCTGGGAATACAGGTCCTCCAGCTTTCTGCCAGCTCTCGGCTGAACTGTGAACTACAAGGCAGAGAGCGTCTTTAAACTGAGATAAAACTCTTCACTCCCCCTTTGGGCTGGGGAGATGGTGGGTAAATCACTGCCCCGGCACAAGGACCAGAATCTCCGACACCCACATAAAAGCAGTGCGCATCTGAAACCCCAGGGCTGGAAGTGGGTGTGGATCCCCGGAACTCACCGGCCAGCCAGTCTAGCGCATATATGAACTCAACACTCATGGCAAAACACTGTTGCACAGAGGGCATAGTGTGCATGCCTTTAGGCAGATAGAGTTCTATAAATTTAGGGCCAGCCTGCTCTACATAATGAGTCCCAGGACGCCTTGGGCTACAGAGAAACCTTGTCTCAAAAAAAAATTTTTAAGAGGAAAGAAAGAAAGAAAGAAAGAAAAGTAAGAGAGAGACCCTGACACAAAAAAAATAAAGTAGATATGGATAAAGAAGATACCAGATATGAATCTCCGGCCCCCATTCATCTAAGCACATACATGTGTACATACATGCTTGTACACACAAACACACTCACAGACACACAACACAGACATGCACACACATACACACACATACACTAATACACTCACACACTCACACAAAACCACGGACACGCGCGCACTCACACTAACACACTTATTTGCCATCCAGCTCTTCTTTTTATCAGTCTAGGCATTCCCAGCTCGCCCACACCTTCCGGTTCCCCGTAGCACAGTCAGTGGGTAAAAGCTCAGGGTAGACGTCAGGGCCTCAGCCACACTCACGGTGAAACCTTTGGCTCCTCAAGCGTCCTGATCGTCAGCACCCTCAAAGGTAGAATGCTGTGAGGGCTCCAGTCAGATAGCCTCGCAGGCTCTTAGCACAGGACACAGTAGGTGCACCCCAGACATACAAGCAACATTGTAGCATTACTGTTGTTATTAAGCACCTCCGCCACCCTCTGAAAACGCTCCAGCTTTGCAATGTGCCTCTGAAAAGTCAAGCCCCAAATTCAGACACAATATTTCAGATGTGGGCTACGCAGGTTCAGTTCACCTTGGTTAATGCCCCCTTGGGGAGAAGAGAGGAGCCTTTCACTACAAAGAGCAAACCGTATTTGTGGATACCATGATTGGATTCAGATGTGTACATAGAAATCTGATTTCCTAACTTTGAAAAGTTGTTTTAGGAACGTGCTTCCTAAGGTGATATAAGCCTAGGCAGGCTTGACGAGTACTTACAAAGCCACACGAGATCTTAGACCAAACGTGAGCCAAGGACTTGCTTATCCCTGCAAGGCCCTTCTCTCAGTCCAGCCGTGGGTGTTCCCCAACAACAGAATTGAGTGCTGAGGCTCAGAAAGCAGCACACCGGAAGGCTGGAGGCTGTAATCTCATTATCAATAGCAGGTCTATTGCAGTCATTGTGGCCTACTGTTTTAATATCGTGGCACACTAGGCTGTTTTTCAAATACATTGTCATCAGCCTGGAATTACCTATTGGAAAAATTCATAGGTCTTGCTATTGTTATGATGATGTTCCGTACTTTAAAGCCTTTCTCTTCACACAGCTAGGAGCCCAAACAAACAAAAATCAATAGCTCTCCTGTTTCCCACTGCCCTTCCTCTAGAAAGGGGACCAGATGCGCGTCCACATCTTCACAGAGTCTCGTCCGCTGGCAGGAGTGAGCGAAAGGGAAGATCCTGTAGCTAGATGGACAACAGAGACACGAAGGGGGCAGAAAGAGGGAGGAATAGAAGGATGAATAGACGGTGTCTGAGCTGCTGCTGATAGGTAGACGGACTAACAGACAGATGGGTAGACTGACAGATAACCAGACAGGCAGACAGATAGACAGATAATAGATAGATGATATATAGATAGATGGATAGACAGATAGATAATAGATAGATAGATAGATGATAGGACAGACAGACAGACAGACAGACAGACAGATGGCAGGTGGTGCTCTTTCTGTTTGTAAGGAAAACATGTCAGACAGGTTATGATGTTACTTGAGTTCTAGTCCTGATTCTATTATTAATTTGTTCATGACTCATACTGGTCCTTCTAACTCTTATGACTGCTGCAGTAGAAGAGAGGTGCTTGCAGCCAGCAAGGTGGGTTACCTTGATGGGGTTTCAGCACAGAGCACGCTCGCCACACCATCTCCACTCGCCACACCATCTCCACTCGCCACACCATCTCCACTCGCCCACACCAGCTCCACTCGCCACACCAGCTCCACTCGCCACACCAGCTCCACTCGCCACACCAGCTCCACTCGCCACACCAGCTCCACTCGCCACACCAGCTCCACTCGCCACACCAGCTCCACTCGCCACACCAGCTCCACTCGCCACACCATCTCCACTCGCCACACCATCTCCGCTCGCCACACCATCTCCACTCGCCACACCATCTCCACTCGCCACACCATCTCCACTCGCCACACCAGCTCCACTCGCCACACCATCTCCACTCGCCACACCAGCTCCACTCGCCACACCAGCTCCACTCATCACACCATCTCCGCTCGCCCACACCATCTCCGCTCGCCACACCATCTCCGCTCGCCACACCATCTCCACTCGCCACACCATCTCCACTCGCCACACCATCTCCACTCGTCACACCAGCTCCACTCATCACACCAGCTCCACTCGCCACACCAGCTCCACTCGCCACACCAGCTCCACTCGCCACACCATCTCCGCTCGCCACACCATCTCCGCTCGCCACACCATCGCCACTCGCCACACCAACTCTCCACTCGTCACACCATCTCCACTCATCACACCAGCTCCACTCGCCACACCATCTCCACTCGCCACACCAGCTCCACTCGCCACACTAGCTCCACGCGCCACACCAGCTCCACTCGCCACACCATCTCCACTCGCCACACCAGCTCCACTCGCCACACCAGCTCCACTCGCCACACAGCTCCACTCGCCACACCAGCTCCACTCGCAACACCAGCTCACTCGCCACACCAGCTCCACTCGCCAACCAGCTCCACTCGCCACACCAGCTCCACTCGCCACACCAGCTCCACTCGCCAACCAGCTCCACTCGCACACCAGCTCCACTCGCCACACCCATCCACAGCTCACTCGCCACACCAGCTCCACTCGCCACACCAGCTCCACTCGCCACACCAGCTCCACTCGCCACACCATCTCCACTCGCCACACCATCTCCACTCGCCACACCAGCTCCACTCGCCACACCATCTCCACTCGCCACACCATCTCCACTCGCCACACCATCTCCACTCGCCACACCATCTCCACTCGCCACACCATCTCCACTCGCCACACCATCTCCACTCGCCACACCATCTCCACTCGCCACACCATCTCCACTCACCACCATCTCCACTCGCCACACCATCTCCACTCGCCACACCAGCTCCACTCGCCACACCAGCTCCACTCGCCACACCATCTCCACTCGCCACACCATCTCCACTCGCCACACCATCTCCACTCGCCACACCAGCTCCACTCGCCACACCAGCTCCACTCGCCACACCATCTCCACTCGTCACACCAGCTCCACTCGCCACACTAGCTCCACGCGCCACACCAGCTCCACTCGCCACACCAGCTCCACTCGCCACACCAGCTCCACTCGTCACACCAGCTCCACTCGCCACACCAGCTCCACTCGCCACACCAGCTCCACTCGCCACACCAGCTCCACTCGCCACACCAGCTCCACTCGCCACACCAGCTCCACTCGCCACACCATCTCCGCTCGCCACACCATCTCGCTCGCCACCACCCGCTCCAACCAGCTCCCGCCACACCATCTCCGCTCGCCACACCATCTCCGCTCGCCACACCATCTCCGCTCGCCACACCAGCTCCACTCGCCACACCATCTCCGCTCGCCACACCATCTCCGCTCGCCACACCATCTCCGCTCGCCACACCATCTCCGCTAGCCTCCTTGTCACTCCTCCCTGGACCATGCTCTGCCAGGATTCTCAGCGCAGGTGTTGCTGACCACATTTGCCAACCATGCTGTCAGGGATGCCCATGTTCCTGGGGAATACAAAATTGTTTGATATGTTTGGGATCAAATGACATGTTGGTTTCTTTCAGCACACACGATCCTGTGTGGGAAAGTCAAGCTGTCTAACCCTGAAGGGCGTGCCTGCCTTACTCTGGTCCAACAGAAGGTCCTCAAATCTTAGCCATGAGATAAAAACATTAAACCATGGCTTCAGTTCCCCCCCAAACAGCTTCCTCCTCTTTCTCTTCCTCATTCTCCTATTCGTGACATAGGATCCCAGTACCTTGGCCAGACTTGGGCTCCTGGACCCAGTGATCTTCCTGTTTTAGGCACCAGAGAGGCCAAGACAGAAATGCATCATGGTACTTTCTGAGCTACATGCTTCCTCAAGGACAAGAGCCATTGCCATTTTTTAACTTTCTGTAAAACGTCTGCCGATCAGTCGGTTCACACACAATCCTGCATGGTTAAGGTAGGAAGGGACTTAGGGACTTTAACAGGAGTGTTTCGGGGCAATCTCACTGCATCCTCTTCCACCCAGAAACTACATATCCTAGACTCTTCTTTGCTGGCTGCTCCTGATCAGAGTGAATATGTCTGGCAGTACAGCAAGAGACACTCCCCACAGGAAGGAAAGGTTGAGTTGCAGGCAGCCAGGAGCATGGGCACATGGGAGGGTCTGAGGAGCAGCTAGGTGAGACTGGGTGGAACTGCTGATTGAGGCTGAGGTCACTGCTGGTGGCTCCCTGATCCTTGCTCTCCCCAGCTTTCCCCTTGTCTGATTCAAACTTTAATTTTATGCAGTGAACCCTTTCACACTTAACATATATGGGTTGTCTGACATCCAGAGTGGGTACTGCTGGCTCGCTGAGCATCTCACAATGTCATAACACAGCCTGTGCAGTAGTGTGAGTGTGGGCATTTAAACTTTATTTTATATTTATTTATTTATCTACATATGTTGTGTGTGTGGGGGGGGGGGTATCCCTGTGTCAGGGCATGCATGGTAGAGGCTAGACGACAACTTGGGGAGTCTGTTTTCTTTTTCCACCAGGCAGGCTCCAGAGAGCATCCCTTGGGCTTGGCATCACAGTAACTTCGCCCTCTCTGCTGGCCCAGCCATCTCAGTGGCTCAGGCACTTGTGCTGTCAATCAGTGAAGCCTTTGTCACAAAGTAACACTTAGGAAGTTATTTAACATAGCCCCCAGCTCCTTTTTCATAAAGTGGGGGCAACTGCAGTGGCAATCTTTGGCTGTCTAGAAGGATTTAATGAGATGACTGTCTCCAATCGTCCCTCCTGATAGGACCGAAAGTCAGTATCTATGAGAGTCACAGTATGGAGCCAGTTCTGTCCTTGGGTGCCAGCTACCCCTCAGAGAACCTTCGCTAGAGACAGGCTCACACTTTGCGCTGACTCCCCTAGCAGTGAGGCCTGCAAAACTACTGAACAGAGCAAGCCTGGATCTCGGGCCCTTTGTGCTGCTCTGGCAAATCCACCAGTCTTTGGGGAAACCCTCCATGGGTTTGGAAACCTTTCTTAACTCTCCTCTCCGCTCCTTTCCAAGCTAAGCGAAAGAACAACGGAGCGCTGCCCCCAGTGAACACACGTGCATTCGTGGGTGATCGTCCCAGAGGTTAATGAATTGGAAAGCTAATTACACCAACTACAAGTCATCCACATTAAGGTGTCACTGTAATTGTGCACTTTTAGATGTTTCTGTAGAGGTTTATCCTCTTGTTAAAGATTGTTGGCCGCCACTGAGAACGTGGGAGGGATGTGTGTGCGCGTGCTCCCGCTGGGTATGAGAAAGGGGAAGGCGTGTGAGACCCTACTGTGCCTCCAACTCGAAGGCCTGGCTCCTGTCTTCCTGAAGAGTGACTCTCCAGCTGGCCCCCAAACTGGCTCCACTCTCCTTCCATTCGGGGCCCACGGCAAGAGAACAAATGGAGGCATACGGATTATATGTCTAAATATTTAGAAGTTATAAATAAGGCTAAAGACTGTTAAATTATGTTCTGTCTTTTTACCTTGACAAATAAATATTCAACATGATAAAATTGAGGATATGTGCATAAAGCTATGTTTTGCGTGTGACTGACAGTCAGCAAGATATCAGTGATGACTGCATTAATTATTACTGTGCGTGTCTGAGGGCTCTGTTGACAAGATGATGACACGTGGATGAGTAACAAAGGCATGCATAATTCATTGGCTATCATATATTTATTACATAAAATTAGCTTGTCTTACTTTTAAAATATACTCTTTTTAAAATTATTTTTATTTTTATTATGTCCATTGGTGCTTTGCCTGTATCTGTGTCCGTATGAGGGTGTCAGATCTTGGCATTATCGACAGTTGTGAGCTGCCGTATGGGTGCTGGGAATTGAACTGGGGTCCTCTAGAAGAGCAGTCAGTGTTCTTAACCTCTGAGGCATCTCTCCACCTCTACTTGTCTTACTTAAAAAATAAAATAAAATCAAATATCTAATTGTATTGCTAGGGCCAAGATTTTCATGTGTCCCATTGACATCAATGGCAATCAAATATATTAATTTCAATTTGGAAAAATTCATTTTGCTTAGCAATGAGCAACTAAAAATTGTTATGTAATATTTTAAAGATGAATTTATTTTTATTGTGTACTTATTTCTGTTTTGCCTGCATGTCTGTATGTGTACTACATGCATGCCTGATGCTCAAGGAAGCCACCCGAGAACATAGGATCCCTGGGACCAGAGCTGCAGACAGCTGTGACCTGTCAAGTGTGTGCTAAGAAACAAACCCCAGTCTTCTACAAGAGCAGCAGGTGCTCTTAACCACTGAGCCACCATCAGTCCCGGAAACTGGAGGTTTGGTGAAGTTCCTTCTTCTTAAAGATGGATTTGGAAGTTCTCTATTTTGATTTTTTTTTAATTAAATGTATTCAGTGTATGTATGCATCTGCATGTATCTGTGTGAGCATGTGTTTCTCTGTGTGCGTCTGTGTTTGTGTGTGTGTATGTGTCTCTGAGTGTGTCTGTTTTTCTATGTCTGTGTTTTTCTGTGTGTTTGTGTGTGTGTGTGTGTGTATCTGTGTGTCTCTTTGTGTGGGTGTGTATGTGTGTTTTTCTGTGTGTCTGTTTTTGTGTGTGCATATGTGTCTCTGAGTGTGTGTGTTTGTGTGTGTCTTTTTTTTTCTGTGTGTGTGTGTGTGTGTGTGTGTGTGTGTGTGTGTGTGAGAGAGAGAGAGAGAGAGAGAGAGAGAGAGAGAGAGAAAGTGTGTGTGTGTGCCTGTGTTTATGCATGTACTCCATGCACATGGAGGTAGAAAAGCAACCTCATATGCTGGTCGTTGGGATCTTTCCATTATAACTGGAGACAGGATCTCTCACTGGCCTGGAACTTTACCATGTAGCCTAAGCTGGCTGGCCTGCAAGCTCCTGGAGATCCTCCTCTTTCTCATCCTGGACCCTCCAGTCCAGGAACTACAGCAGCACACCGCTACACTGGCTCTTTAAGTAGGTTCTGGGGCTCCAGCTCAAGTCCTCCTGCTTGAGAGACAAATATTTGTTGACGAAGCCATCTTTCCAGCCCTTACAGCCTTTAATATTTGATACATTGTTATAATTTTTATCACTATGTTAAAGGGATATCTAAATATAGATGTTTCTTACATCTTTGTTCCAAATGTTGGATTGTTATAAAGAAAGTAAACATCACTGTAACATTGATTAATTTGTTTAGATTTCTCTTCAACAAAAAGGACAAGCCAGGTAGGTGGCAGTGGCACGCACTTCCAATCCCAGCACTCAGGAGTGAGAGGCAGGCAGATCTTTGAGTTCAAGGCTAAGCCGGTCTACAGAGAGAGTTCCAGGACAGCAAGGAATACACAGAGAAAGCCTGTATTGAAAACCAAAAAGTACCAAAACAACAACAGAGAACACATGTAGTCCCAGCACCCAGGCAGGAAGACGTCATGTTCAAGGCCAGCTTGCCATATGGAGTACGACTTGTCTCAGAAGCAGGGTGGGGGAGGGGGAAACACCTGTGATTTACATTGGCCCTAAAATGGTCTTCACTGACATTAGAAATCATTGGGAATTGCTCACACATAATTAGTTCCTTGATATCTGGCAAATATTTCCCTGATCTAATATCTTCCGATATCATTGGGCTATTAATTGCATATATATTTTGTTAATTTTTTAATATATTCTTTTGATTGGTTGGCTAAGGCAGTCTGGCTCTACACCCCAGGCTAGCCTGAATTATTGTACCCTTGAGTCACTACAATCCTCTTGCTTCTACCTACACGAATCTGAAATTACAGACTGAGCCATTATGACTGGATTGTTAAATAGCTTGCAACAGATTTCTGATATTTTATCTGAACAGAAACAAGCTATTTTGCTAAAACAAAACAAAACAAAACAAAAAAACAAACTTATAATGTTTTCTCATGACTGGGCCTGGTGGAACAGGCCTGTAGTCCCAGTTAGTCAAGTCTGAGGCAGGAGGATTGTTAAGTTCAAAGCCTGGGGACCCTTCCTCAAAAATTAAAAGGAAAAAAATTAAAAAGAAATTGGGAGGCAGAAGTTCAGGTATTCAAGACCAGCCTCTGCTACACAGAGTTTGAGAACTGCCTGGCCTATGTGAGGCCCTGCCTTATAAATCACCAATGACCAATAAAAAAAAGGGGGGGGTGGCGAGGAGGTTCATGGGGAACACTTGCCTAGTATCAACAAGTCTTGAAGTTCAGCTCCTAGTAGGCCCCTGTAAGAGTGCTGAGTAAAGTCAGAGTCTGACTTCTCCAGATAGCCATGTGCCTCTCAGTCTATGAAGAGTGGACTCCCTTTCTTGGGGGTGGGTTGTAAGGGGCATCACATAGTCCTAAAGAAAAATACAAGCCCAACCATTTAAACAACCCTTAACTGTACTTAGGAATCATCCCCTCACTCATAGGATAATTACGCACTGTTTTCTCCTTCGTGTGATATAGGGCCCTGTGGTATTTACTGTGAACAAGGCACTGTACATGGATGAAGAATCCGGGTACCCTCAGCCCTACCAAATCAGACATATTCGCCCTCACCACCCACCCCACACCCAGGGTTTATAAATCCCTGATTCACAAGTAAAGTTTGGCTTGACTTCTCACTCCACCATGGCCTTCTGAAACTCCATCCACCCTGGGGGAACCGCCACTGGATGTCCAGTGATCTGGCAGCAATGGCGGAACTGCCTTTGCAGCCGCTGGGGCCTGCCCATAGCTTGGATGCTGACCACTGCATCTCACCCTGTCTGCCAGCGGGTTTCGGCCATTCCCCACCATGCCTGGTGAGGTAGGCAAATCATAGAGCTGTGACACGTAGGTCTTGCAGAGTTCCCAAGTCTCCACTTCCTCTCTTCCACTTCCCACCACCCTGAAGAGGCTGGGAACCCGGCTTTGTGCCCAAGCCACGAGCTACACCCTTAAAGGGCTCCAGCTGGCCCCTGAGCAAGAGTGATCAAGGTCCATCTAGAAGCAAGAAGTGCTGGGACCGACCTGCCACCGGGGAAGGGGGACAGAAACCCACCTCGGAAGAGCAGAACAAACAATCCGGAACAATTAGCTTAATTACTTTTTAAAAACGAACTAGCTAAACTTTCTGTTTGAATTCCTCTAATAACTTTTGGCAGCTCTATTAGTGACAAGCAAGGATTCCTATTGAGAAAGCTGTGGGCAGCATGAATACCAAATTGAATTCCCCACACAGCTCTGACTCACAATTCTTTCATTATTTCTGTTAACTTTTGTGGTGCTTCATTGTGAGTTTTAAATTAGATTAAATTAACAGCATTTAGACAGCATTTTCCCCCATGTGTCCGAAAACGATTTTAAGATTATCATCTCGTGGGAGGGTTGGAGGGTGTTTACAGTCTTGGAAACCTTATCACCACAAAGAGTTCACACAATCTTGCCTACTAAAAAAGCCAAATGCACACCATAAACACAAAGTCTGAGGAGCAGAGAGCTGGCCAGTCTTCCAGACAGTAAATCTTTCTCTTCATCTGCGTTGTCCTCGGTTAACTCTTAAATGGCTTTTACATATTCCAAACAGAGCTGGGCTTGCTTGTGAGTTTCGCCAAGTTTGGATTGTATTTTATTAAGCATTTTCATAAAACTGAAACCTTGTGACAGCTCCAGCATTGAGAATGTGTTCAGCCCTCTGTGCTCCTGTGGGGTTCCAGGACACTGGGCATGCAGGTCCTTAGCAATGGCAGGGTTTACGGCTCAGTCCCGTTCCAGCGTGTGTCACTACAGGGATTCTGGTGTGACATAGGGGTGCTATGGGGGTCAAACTGGGACACAGAACCAATGAAATGCTGATGCTACTGAAAAATAACACTTCACTATGCAAAAAACAAACAAACAAACAAAAAACCCTACACACATTATCTGAGAGGAAGGCTGCCACAAAGTGGCTTGCTTTTTTCCTAATTAAAGGTGCTTCTGCCACTCAAACTCTCCCAAAACTCCGGGTACCTCCTGTTTCTTAGGTAGTTGACTACAAGATCCATAAACCTTTTTTGATTTAGCTGTGTGGCTATTTAAAGGAGATAAATATTTTTCTGGATCCTGAACTGTCTCTCTCTCTCTCTCTCTCTCTCTCTCTCTCTCTCTCTCTCTCTCTCTCTCTCTCTCTCTCTCTCACACACACACACACACACACACACACACACACACACACGTCACTGCTGACCACCTACCTGGGGTATCTGTGTGATGTACAGTGACCTGCCAGCAAGCCGCCTCCCATCCATCTGTGAAATCTCACTTCTCCACTTGGAGCTGTCTGTACCTCAGCCCAGCTCACATGTCCCTGGACCTTTTTTATGTGATGTGCACGGATTTCATCTCCTCACTGTCTCTCCCTCTGCTTACATCTCCCAACACGCATCTTTTACGTTGGGAGGTCTTTGGTCCTTCACGGGACACAATTTATTGCTTGAGAATGGTAGCCTCTCTCCATTCCTAGCACCTGCCTGCGCCCCCTCTGCTTATGAAGGGTCTCTTGAAATGGTGTGCCTTTCCATTATGGGAGGTTTTGCTGTGTCCCAGACACCTGGCTTTATCAAAGGCACAGGGAGAAAAAATTAGCTTTTCTGGTTCTTTAAGCAGAACACCCTCAAGATGCCTTGTTTTATTTTTCTTTGGTTTTGTGTTTTGGTTTTGAATTCACCACGATGATGGTCGGCTCAGTTTGTCTTGAATCTAGGGATCTCCGTGGAGTTCAACACAACACAAGGTGACAGTTAATTAGGATGGAGTGCGGTTACTAACAGTGACCCAAGTGAGGAAAGTTCTTAGAAAAAGGAATGCTTAATACAAGTCATACTCTAAAATAATATGCATGTGTGCATGTGTATGTGTGTGAGCACGCATGTGTGCATGTGCATACGTGCATGTGTGTGCATGTTCATGTGTGTGTGAGTGCCTGTGTACATGCCGTGTCTGTGTGTGTCTGTGTGTGTGTGTGTGTGTGTGTGTGTGTGTGTGTGTGTGTGTGTGAGACATGTTGGGGGAAGGTAAGAGCGCCATGGCCACCTACATAGCAGTCAGAGAATAGCTCAGTGGCATCACTTTTCCCCTTCCACCTTCATGTGAGTTCCAGGGGGTCAAACTCGTGGCAATTGCCTTTGCCCACTGAGCTATCTTGCTTGCCCACACGTTAGCTTTTGTACTCAGGATGACTGTTTTATATTCATGAACATGGACTGGGATTTCTAGGTCTGGTGTACTTCCACATGAGTTTTCTTATATGATTAGTCTACTGCTAATTGTGAGATAAACAGCTTCCTTGAAGGGCAGGTGGACCATGGAAAATACCCAAACTTGGCCATTGTGGGTGAAAACCCAAGTCCTCAAATTCTATTTTTTTTATTATTAATTAATCAGTTTATTCACTTTACATCCTGATCTCCTGATCGAAGCCTCCCCCCTTCTCCCAGTCCTCCTCTCACACACCCCTCCCCCATTCTCCCCTCCTTTTCCTCAGAGAAGGAGGAGCCCCTGCCCCATGGGTACCAACCTACCCTGGGACATCAAGTCACTGCAGAACTAGACACATCCTCTCCCACTGAGGCCAGATGAGGCAGCTCTGTTAGGGTAATGGGATCCAAAGGGAGGCCTCAGAGTCAGAGAGGCCTTGCCCCAGCTGCTGGGAGGCCCATATGAAGACCCAACTGCACATCAGCTACATGTGTGTAGATGGTTCAGCTCATGCGTGCTCTTGGGTGGTGGTTCAGTCTCTGTGAGCCTCCAGGGGCCCAGTCAGCTGACTCTGTAGGTGTCTCGTGGAGTCCTTGGCCCCTCCGGCTCCCTCAGTAGGTCCTCCACCTCTTCGGCGGTACTCCCCGAGCTCTGTCTAACGTTTGGCTGTGGGTCTCTGCATCTGTTTCCACCAGCGTTGGTTGAGGCCTCTCTGAAGAGTTACGCCAGGCTCCTGTCTGCAAGCACAGAAGTTCTCAAATTCTTAAAGGTCAAATGGAAGACGTGAAATCTTTTGTCCAAAACAATAAAAATAACATTTCATTTTCTTTCTTTCTTTTTCCTTTTTTTTCCAAAATATTCCCCAAGTAGAAAAACATTGTAATGTAGTGTACACCCATGGCATAGTGAGAGCTTCAAAAGTCCTTGTATGGAGTACAATGAAGCTGAATTTTACAGGATGCAAGATTTCCCCTCTAGGGACTGTGGGTCAAAACTATGGCCCCCACTTGAAGGTGATGTCCACAAGGCCTCTTGTCTAAGCAGAATGCACTTGCTTCTGGTAGAAGTCTTTCAAATCAAAGCACGCCATGGGTCCCACTGGTGCCTGTCCCTTATCCCCTCGGGGACACCGCTGCCCCCGTCTCTTTGCATATTTTGTCTTCATGTTCATGGCTAGCTTCCCTCTAGGATTTCTCATTCCTTGTGTTGGCCCGTTTGGTGTCACTGCAACATAATATCCAAGATCATTTTATGGAGATCATCAACCCGAAAGTGGCTGATGGTCCTGGTGGCGAGAGCGTGCAGACGGTGTGACAGCAGTGTCAAGGACGTGGGATGGCCTTGGCTTACAGCTACCATCTATGTCAAGAACTAACTGGCTATAGGGACACTCGTGTGATCCCCTCTAAGGGTTGTGTCCTTAGGACAGAGTCCTCTTGTGTCCACCTCCTTTCAATGTGGCCACACCAGTACCAAACACCCTGCGCACCAGCCTCTGGAGGATGAGCTCATACCCAAGCTGCAGTGTTCTCATTGGTCCTCTTCCCTTCCCCTGACCAGTGCAGTCTTTGCTTTTGGGTGCATGTCTATCCCTTCCATGGATTTTCAACAAATTAAGAGCAAAGGTGGGGGTTTTTTGGACGCTATGATCTCTTCGTGTATCATTAGAAAATGATGTATGCGTGAGCTGGGGGATGAACCGGGACCACTGATCTAAACGCCAACCTTCCTGACATGTTCCTTTTAGCAGAATCTCACTACATTGCCTTGACCAGTGCAAACACAGCACCCTCCCAAGCAGCCAAGGTTACAAATGTTCCACCATGCCCATCTGAAACTCTTAGGAAATATTGATATTTGCTTAGAATGGTCCCAGCTATTCACACTTAGCGTATTAGCAAATAAAAATGGAAAATGCATAAAATATCAAAGCAAAACACAGACTGTATTTACTATTTCAGTATACATAAAAAGAAAACTTTGTAGTCTCAAAATTAAATTTTACCAGACAATACTGAACAGTTTCTTTTAACCCAGTACAATTGAAGATTTCTTAGAAAGTGCTATTATTCCTAAGATATGTTCTAGAAAACACAAAGTGGGACAACTTTACCATTTTGTGACTGTAATGGACTGTGGCTGAATACACCTAGGTGATATGATTATTATAAGCAAGGCAATTTATAGAAGAAAACATCTCATGGGGCTTACAGTTTCAGAGGGTTAGAATCCAAGGCCATCACGGCAGGGAGCACCACAGCATGTAGGCAGACACGGTGCGGGGGCCGCGGCGGCATGTAGGCAGACACGGTGCCAGGCGCGGCGGCATGTAGGCAGACACGGTGCGGGGGCCGCGGCGGCATGTAGGCAGACACGGTGCCAGGCGCGGCGGCATGTAGGCAGACACGGTGCGGGGGCCGCGGCGGCATGTAGGCAGACACGGTGCCAGGTGCGGCGGCATGTAGGCAGACACGGTGCCAGGCGCGGCGGCATGTAGGCAGACACGGTGCGGGGGGCGCGGCGGCATGTAGGCAGACACGGTGCCAGGCGCGGCGGCATGTAGGCAGACACAGTGCCAGGCGCGGCGGCATGTAGGCAGACACGGTGCAGGGGCCGCGGCGGCATGTAGGCAGACACGGTGCCGGGGCGTGGCAGCATGTAGACAGACACGGTGCCGGGGCGTGGCGGCATGTAGGCAGACACGGTGCCAGGCGCGGCGGCATGTAGGCAGACACGGTGCCAGGAGCGGCAGCATGTAGACAGACACCGTGCCGGGGCGTGGCAACATGTAGACAGACACGGTGCCGGGGCGTGGCGGCATGTAGGCAGACACGGTGCCAGGCGCGGCGGCATGTAGATAGACACAGTGCCAGGGCGCGGCAGCATGTAGGCAGACACTGCGCCGGGGCAGCAGCAGAGAGCCTACATCCGATCCACAAGCGTGAGACAGAGAAAGCTAACTGGGAATGGTGTGGGCTTTTGTAACCTCAAAGCCCCTCCCTCCAAGTACCTCCTCCAAGAAGGCCACACCTCCTAATCCTTCCCAAACAGTTCCACCCACCAGGGGCTAAGCACTCAAACATTCGAACCTGCCCTGCGAGGCCATTCTCATTCAAACCAGCACAGGCTCTCAGGAAAAGCCTTCATAGACAAACCCAGGCGCTGTCTTTTTGGTGATCCTATGTCCTACCAAGTTCACAAGATCAACCCTCACAATGTACCACATGCGACACACACTGGAAATACCACAGTAAATGTCACACTGTGTTCCATACGCTCATGGGACCATGAAAAAAAAAAAAAAAAAAACCAAAGCCAAATGAGCAATTATACATGCATTAATTAATGTAATTATTTAAGTACAGAGAGTATTATGGGAGTGCATAACGAGGGGCCCTATAGGGTTGAAGAGATGGCTCAGTGGTTAAGAGCACTTAATTGCTCTTGTAAAGAACGCTGGCTCAACTCCCAGCACTCGCAAGGTGACTCACAGTCAATCGTAATTCTCTTTCCACAGGACCCAAGCCCCCCTCACGACCTTGGTGGGCACAGATGCACACATACGCACACCCATACTCACATATTCAAATAATCAAAATTTAAAACACTTTAAAAGAGGTGATAACCAGGGCTGGAGGTGTAGGTACAGCTCAGAGGCAGATGTTTCCTTGGTGATGGGCAGGGTTATATTATGGTCTCAGCATACTCAGGTGGAGCTGAAAAGCTCTGTCCTTCCTGAGGTCGCAGCTGTCGTGGGGACCCTGATGTGCACTGCATCCTGGTGTTTCAAACCTTCGATGCTCAGCTTAGGACATGTTATGACCGCCCCATGTGGAAACTATCTGTGCCTTTGTCTTGACTCCACAGATGAGACAGACTAAGGACACTTTTACTGCTATGACATTGAAGAGAGGAAAAATGCACTGTAATCTGAAGTTATTCTCATTCGGCATTTGTTTTTAAATATGGATGATTTGGATTCACATTTCAGTGGTGGTTAAGACTACAGTTTAGTCAGGTCTTTGCCACACACAGACTCTGCCTCTGAGCTATACCTACACCTCACACATAATACAGACAGACATAGTAAACAATGTAGTTGTCTCATCCCTGTACATGTGCCTTTTCTCTTGTTTTAAGAGTGTATGTCTACCTGTCAAGATCTCTGTAAAGCTGTTAGCAGTCACGCCTCAGAAGGCCCTCCATCTTAGCGGTCAGCAGAGGCAGTGCCAGGATTTTGAGTCACACCTCAGAAGGCCCTCCATCTTAGCGGTCAGCCGAGGCCGTGCCAGGATTTTGACCTCCATCATCCTAATTTGAGTAAGCACGGCCTACAATGTCCACACAATCACAAAACCACCTGGTAGCTCGTTTCTCGGAACATGTCCCTGTCCTTAAGTGGCACACAACCATGATTGTTTCTTCACTTCCCTAGTCCCCACCTCTACACTATTTCTTCTCAGACAGGGTAACTTTCAATAGTTGCTAAGGGACTATACTTAGATAAAATAGACTGTTCAGCACCAAGAGTGATATGAATACATGTGGGGAAAAACATGTGTAGCTATGTTTCCATGAGGCAGAATTAACTTGAAGGAATGCAGCATTCAGAAGACCTGAACTCAAGGTCAACTTGGCACTTTATTATTTTTTTTTATGTTGGCTTTTTTGTTTTGTTTTATTTTAAATCAAAACCCCCACCCTTTGACACTTGCTAACATTTTGATGATTCAGAAGTAAATGTGTGCTGCACTTGGAACCCTTGAGATGCTGGACAGGTCCTCAGTCACAGCTCAAGGCCACCTAAAGAAAGGGGATAAGAAGGCTGTCACATCTGTGTGTTGTGGCATAATTGTCCTTCACATCAGTGATGTTTTTGGAGGGGGTGGGCAGGCAGGCCCTAGATGATCTGGAACTTTCTATGTAGACTAGTCTGGCCTCCAGCTCACAGAGATTCTTCTGTGTCTGTCCTCTGAGTGCTGGGGATGAGACTGTGTGTCACCATGCCAGGCCCTGGGTTCTTTACTTGAGAAGCTAATGGACAGAGAGGGGTATGCTGGAAAGCCGGACAGAGGTGCCTGAGAGCCTTATGCTCAGGAGAAGCCAGAAAGGAAGTCTGAGGTAGCCAGGACCAACACAGACTAGGTCCAGCCTGATTGGTTGGATCTTGGGTCTGACACGGAGGAACTGTACAGCTCTGACAAGCTGCTTAGCCTCTCTGGCCTTGTTTACCTATCTGCAAATTGAGAGAAATGGCAGCATGGACTCTACAGAGCTGTGGTGATTCAGCACTTGAGTCTATGTAGGGTCTTTAGAACAGGGCACAGCATGCGACAAGTACTTTGTTGTGGTTTGGATATAAAGTGTCCCCTGTGCCCCCAAGGGCTCCTGTGTTGAAGGCTTGCTCCACAGACAGCAGATCCAGTCCCTGAGAATGATAGGAACATGAGGGCTCTGACTAAGCAATGGACTGGTTCACTGATATGACTCATGATTTCACAGAAACACTGGGGGTTGATGGGAGCCTAAGGAAGTCAAACCTCGTAGAAGAACTAGGTCTCTGGGGCATGTCCTAGGAGCCATATCATACCCTGTCTCCTTTCTGTTCTGCTCTGCAGCTTCCTGACTGTCAGATAAGTGGCTCAGCCACATTCCACTGTGATGCTCTGCCTTGCCATAGCCCAGAAACAATGGAGCTGGCCAACCAGGACTGAGTCCTCTGAGACTGTGAGCCAACCAGGACTGAGACCTCTGAGACTGTGAGCCAACCAGGACTGAGACCTCTGAGACTGTGAGCCAACCAGGACTGAGACTTCTGAGACTGTGAGCCAACCAGGACTGAGTCCTCTGAGACTGTGAGCCAACCAGGACTGAGTCCTCTGAGACTGTGAGCCAACCAGGACTGAGACCTCTGAGACTGTGAGCCAACCAGGACTGAGTCCTCTGAGACTGTGAGCCAACCAGGACTGAGTCCTCTGAGACTGTGAGCCAACCAGGACTGAGTTCTCTGAGACTGTGAGCCAACCAGGACTGAGACCTCTGAGACTGTGAGCCAACCAGGACTGAGACCTCTGAGACTGTGAGCCAACCAGGACTGAGTCCTCTGAGACTGTGAGCCAACCAGGACTGAGTCCTCTGAGACTGTGAGCCAACCAGGACTGAGTTCTCTGAGACTATGAGCCAACCAAGGCTGAGACCTCTCAGACTGTGAGTCAACCAGGACTGAGTCCTCTGAGACTGTGAGCCAAACAGAGCTGAGACCTCTGAGACTGTGAGTCAACCAGGGATGAGTCCTCTGAGACTGTGAGATAACCAGGGCTGAGACCTCTGAGACTGTGAGCCAAACAGAAGTCTTCCCTCTTCAAATTATTATCTTTTTCACAGTGACAAAAAGTCTAATGCACTGG
>NC_067164.1:41121887-41181887 GCF_903995435.1 Acomys russatus
TCTCCACTCCCTGTAGGCTGAGCAGCATGGCCGCCAACCCCAGGGTACCTTGCAAGCATGGCTTTTGCTTTTTCAAAGGAAGGACAAGGCTGTATTGCTGATGAGCTTCAGGGACAGCTGTCTGCTCTAGGACAGGCTAGCAGGGAGATGGACAAGAGAAAGCCTCCAAGTGACTCAGTAGTGAGGAGCCTCTCATGGGCCGGGTGCCGTGCTGCTCGGATGAAGTGTGGAGAGGTGCGAGGTAGGCCTTACCCTGAGGCCCTGCAGTCCTGATTCAGAACAGAGTAACACGGTGCTCAAAATTAATGTGTGCATGGAGGTCAGGGGTGTGTGTGTGCATGTATGTGTGTGTCTGTGTGTGTGTCTGTGAGCGTGTGTGTCTATATGTATGTGTCTGTGTCTGTCTATATATGTTTGTATGTCTGTCTGTGTGTGTGTGTTTCTGTCTGTGTGTCTGTGTCTGTGAGTATGAGTGTGTGCGCATATGTTCATGCGTGCTCTGTCCCTTATTTTTTGACACAGAGTCTCTAACTGAACTTGGAGCCAGCTGTTTCCACGAGGCTGGCTGATGGTACTGGAATCCGCTCCTCTGCTATTGAACACTGGGGTTGTGGGAGGTACACACAGAGACCAGCCTTTCCTTGAGCGTTGGGGATCCAGGTGCAGGTGCAGCAAGCATTGACTGCAGTGCCTGAAAGACAGATTCTGACTCCCAGTTCTGAGTGAGGTCTAACAGGCTGACTTTGTTGTTTGTTTCGGTTGGGTTGGGTTTGGTTTTTTTTTTTTTTTTTTTTTTTTTTTTTTTTTTTTTTTTTTTTTTTTTGAGACAGGTCTCACTATGTAGCCCTGGTTGACCTGGAACTCACTACAAAGACCAGGCTGGCTTCAAACTCACAGAGATCAGCCTGCCTCTGCCTCTTGAGGCTGGGATTAAAGGCGTGCATGCATTACCACAGCTAGCACAGACTGAATTTTTATGTTTAACTCCTAAGCCCTTTGAATGTTGCTGGCTCAAAGGCTACTCCCAGTAGCAAAGGCTCAAGAGATTGAGTCAAATCCATAGACACGTGACTCTTGGTGTCTGGGGAGGTTTTCTATCTTCTCCTCTCTCTTTTTAATTCTTTATTACATTTCTAACCTTTACTTGTGGAGGGAACTGTGGACAATGTGTGCGAGCCAGTTCTTTCATTCTATCATGCGGGTTCCTGGGACTGGCTTGGCTGCAAATACCTTTATCCATCTCAAAAGCTCAGGGGCAGATTATCTGGAGAAATAAGATCTTTCTCTGGCCACACACAAAGAGAAGGCTTGGTCTCATCTGACCACGGGTTCTAAGCAGGGCTGGGCCTGGTCAGGACTTGCATGAAGTGAGACTTCTCCTTCACTGGCGAGGCTCCAGGATCATCCATCGAGTTACCATGACACCATATCTAAAAGCATCTGATAAAATGTTGTGCTATACAAATTTATAACATAAGGAAATGATATTTTAACACTCTGCGCTTTGGGATATACAATGACTTTTACCAAAATCACCTGAAAATGGTTGCTGCCAGGCCTTGTCAACCACACTTTGAAAACACATGTCTTTAGTTTCAAGAGAAGAGGTCTTGGGTTTCCGTGCTCTGATGTCATAGGAGCAAGGCCATTCTCTGTTGCACTAGGACATTAACATCATGTTAAATGTCCTGAACTCAGGTGCCACCATAAAATAGTCTTTAGGTGAAATCTGAATTTTCAATACTTTCATCAAAACAAAACAAAACAAAACAAAAACCAGAAGGGCTGGAGAGATGACTCAGCAGTTAAGAGCATTGCCTACTTTTCCGTAGGACCTGGGTTCAATTCCCAGCACCCAAATGGTAGCTCACAACTGTCTGTAACTCCGGGATCCAACACCCTCACACAGACATACGTGCAGGAAAAGCAAATGCACATGAAATAAAAGAAGAAGATGCTTAATGAGAATTATTTGTACTGCAGATAACTGTGATGTTTCCGAGCCTTTCTGTTCTTTCTCAACTGTGCTTAACAGTAAAGGCTCGAGTCACATTTGTTGGATAGGCCTGTGTCACATTGGTTTCCCCTCACCGGGTTGTTTCTTCACCTGTAAACTGGGACCATCACAACCTAAGGAAGCTCTGAGTGAAGGAATGCACGGAGGAATGCAGGTCCATCGCCTGCTTCCCTCCAGTGCCTAGAAAGGACAGAGGTGGCTCTACGCGAAGCCATCTGTGATTTTACATGTGATGTGCAGGGTCCTGGCCTCCCCCTGTGTGGCTCCCACATAGAAGCTGACCTCCAAAGAGAACGCTCCCTTCCTCATTAAACTAGGATATAATATGCATTACAATCCCAGTCCGCTCAATTGACTTTCTGTGCCAATATATGTAAAGTTTGTCATCCTAAAACAGCTGCACGGTTAAAGACATCTACACTTTATCCAGTCACCCCCACCACTCATTGTTATAAGCCCTCTCATCTTGCAAGGCTGAAAACCCATGCCCATTAAACAGTAGCCCCCCTTCTCCTCTCTTCTTCACACTCCCCTCTTACTTATTGGTTTCTGAATCATTGTTTTTATTTATTTATTTATTTACTTACTTACTTACTTACTTATTTTTGGTTTTTCGAGACAGGGTCTGTCTGTGTAGCCTTGGCTGTCCTGGACTCACTTTGTAGCTCAGGCTGGCCTCGAACTCACAGCGATCTCCCTGCCTCTGCCTCCTGAGTGCTGGGATTAAAGGCGTGCGCCACCACCGCCTGGCTCTGGATACTTTTTAAGTCTGTCATGCCAATGAAATCCCACGGCATTTGTCTTTTTATAGTACAGTGTCCTCAGGTCCATCCACGCTATAGCATCCATTAGGACGCCCTTCCTTTTTGAGTCTGAATAATACTCCTAATAACCCACTTTATATCACATTCTGATTATTCATTCATCCATTGATGGACATAGCTTGCTTCCTCACTTTATTTGTGGCATACTGGACTGCTGTGAACATGTGCATGTGGGCTCAATTTTCTTAACCAATATATTTTATTATAATTTATTAACTGAGCATACGTCACTTATAACCCAACTAACCAAAACAATAGGAGAAGAGGATTAAGGAACACAACAACAAAACCATAAGGATATCAGTTCAGAGGAGCGATTCTCCTGGCGTAATCAGCAGCATTTCTTCTGCTGGAACCTGGAGTAACCAGAACTCAGAACCTCAGCAGGAGCCGGAGCGCCAAAACCTTCCCTCGAACGGTTCTCTCTAGGAGCAGCTCGAAGTGCAGCGTTGAACAGCCAAAACTATGCCAAGTCTCCAGTGAGCCCCGCCTCCAGTTCTGGGCTCCTTTATCTATCTCCTCCCAGAGTCTGTTCACAGGATCTTTTCAGCTGGCAACAATCAAGCTCCCGCACAAGGTTGGTCTTCTAGTGGATTAACCTCACCTGTTCTCTCACGAGACCGTTCTGATCTCGCACTTGGAATCCTAAAAAAACAGGTTTATCTCTCCTTTATGTGTGTTTAAGGATCTGTTTGCAATCCTGATCAGGGCTACTTGAAAACTCTGCCGAGGAGGAAACGGCTGGCTGATAGTCCAGACTGCTGCTATTAAGCATCGGAGCTTATTGGGGTCTATGCTAAACACCATCTAAACTGCATGTGCTGTCTCCCAGGTAGATAAACTGAGGCTTGACTGTGTTGGATACTGGTTCTGAGGGTTGCAGGCATGCTTGTTAACTTTGGGTCCATGAGCATCTGCACCTGCTCCGGGTGCAACACGTCAGAGCATCCAAGGAGACACCAATGCCAAAGTGGTCTGAAAGCATCTGCACTTCTGTGCCCACAGAACAGCATAGAGACGGCCCTGTGGGTCACTGTGGCTCTCCTGCCTGATGTTGGGTCTGGATCACTGGGGAAAGACTTGGATTGGTCCCTCCCCAGGCGGCCTCGTGAAGTCTTCTCACCTTGTACCCTGAAACCGCATGCCCATTAAACAAGGGCTGCGAATTCCCTCCGCTCGCTCTACCCCACCTCTCACTGACTTCTGGTTTTTTGTTTTAAACCTATTTCACTCAATGAAACCACCCAGCCTTTGCCTGTTCCTGACTGGCTTATTTTACAGCATGGCATTCCTGAGGGCTGTGTGTGCTTTATCTGTGAAGATGTGAGGCATGCAGGAGGAAGACCTCACCCAACCCCCTGATCACAGAGTGGTGCCTCCGAATTATCCTGTTCCCCTACCCCCAAGCGAGGGGAGCAGACTGCAGGGTGTCGTAGGCTGAGGCAGGAGAATGGCGGCTTTGCCCAGAGCCTCCAGCAGGGATGGAGGAGGAAGCGGACAGTAGATCGCTGTGGCCCCAGCTCTGTCTCCCAGGCCAGGTCAGCGTCCCAGATTAGAAACTGCAGGGTAAACCGGGCAGTGGTGGCGCATGTCTTTAATCCCAGCACTTGGGAGGCAGAGGCAGGAGGATCGCTGTGAGTTCGAGGTCAGCCTGGTCTACAAAGCGAGTCCAGGACAGCCGAGGCTACACAGAGAAAGCGGGGGAAGCATATCCGGTTCTTGTCTGATGGATTACAGGGTGAAGACCAGGAAGGACACAGTGCCTCTGCCCCTGCTCGGTCTGGTGGCTGTGCCCCAAGCTCCTGGACCGCCAAACCCTGGGATTTTCAGTTAAAAAAAAAAATTCCCCCTATGCAAAGGGGTGAAGGAAAGGGAGCCAGAAAATAGTTTTAAAAGCACATTACCAGGAAATTGTTTCTACCATGTTTACGACTGTTCTTAATGTTTTATGAATATGCTAAAAAAATACCAGGGCATATTTCCTTGGGCGTTCTAGTTAATTACTTATTCTGAGTGCTTGTACGCTATTCCTTTCCAAGTGTGCTCTGCATTAATTCTGATTATGTACAAAAACCCACCTGCAAGGAAAAACTCTGAATCAGTAATGCTGGTAAAATGAGCAGCCTCCTGGGGCTCCACTCAGAGAGGGTACTGGGCAGAATTAGAATCTTGTAGCTAAGGCTATTCATAATGTCATTAACATAAAGGCAATTAAATGAGTTTTTAACCTACAACCCTTTATTGTTATTAATGAACATTAGAAAAACACAGGAGATAAAATTGGTAATTATCTCTACACCAAGCTATGCAATAATGTGTTTAAATATAAAAACAAAACAAATGATTATTGTTAGTATTTTCAGTAGCAGAAACCCCAGGAGCAGCTCCGTCATCTTTAATCACATGAGCCCACACCAAGAGGGTTAATTAAAAGAGGGCTTTACCTTCCACGAGCCCGGTTGTTCGGTTTAATATGGAATCAACAAACATAAATGTAAATTTGCAAAAAAAAAAGCGTCCCAAGCAGTGGTTTCTGCCTGTGGGTTAACCACCTTTACAGAAATGCAGAGCCAGTCCGTCTCCTGCCACACAACAGCCCATGGCTCCAGAAGAAAGCAAAACATGGCTGTGCGTTGCTCTCCACGCCCGGCCCAAGAGCAAGTGAATAAACCCAGGCTCATTGGCTGTGTTTGCTGGTCACCGAAAGTCACGTAAGCATTTGGAAAAGACACACGAATCTTAAAACGCCATCTCAGTGCTAAGCGACAGAGTCACCAGCTTCCCCCCCCCCTTTATGCAAACTACAGCATCTTCTAAACAAGCCATGCCAGCCCGTGTGTGAGGACGCAGCAGTCAACGCATGGTAAAAGCTGCACCTAATAATAGTTTCCCACTAATTAACTCAGTTTGTGTATCTTACCACAGAAAATGTGGCCATCGTGCCCCCCTTGTAATGTGTTCCAAACCAGTTTTGTTCCTGAAGCCCACTTTGAAGTGACACACACCTCTAATTTGTCTTTGCAGTGGGGCTCGAGGCAGACAATACCGCACGAACACAATGCTCCGAGCAGGTTGTTAAACAACCGCCTAGTGGCAAAGCCTTTTGTTTTTATTTGATTTTTCTCACAAGTGAAAAATCATTTACAAAGATATTCTATAAAGTAAAATAACGGTAGCAACCTTTACCTATGCTTACACATTGCTTAACAGAACAATCCTGCTGACTTGGGCGTGATACCAAGATCAAAATTACTCCTACCTCTCTTAAACATTTGGTTACAGACACTGGAGCCTCCCCACTCACTTGGAAAACCTCTTATGGGGTCAAGAAACGCAGCCCGGCGTCAGGATGAGCATTTAGACATAAGAAATAAGATGGGGTGGCTGTTTTCTTTTCTCCGCTGTCGAGAGCTTGAAGCTGCTGGGACTCCGAATTTAAGGCCCAGAATGGCTGGATCTCACATGGTAGGACACCTGACAGGATCAGAGAGATCACGTTACCCAAGGCCGACACGGAAGAGGTATAAGACAGGCCACCTCAAGTCTCTCCCGAGTAGCATTTAGAAGAGGGGCATCACCAGTGTGTGAGGGGGCAGGCAGCTAAGAACAGGTGGTCCTGTAAGGCCAGGTCCCTGGCACAGTTTTGTTGCTGTTCTATTTCCTGGATGAGGACAGAGGAAAGCCAGGTTACAGACTGGACAAAGCCGACCAGACAGGTCTGCAGCCACTGGGCCAGCCCCTTCGGAGCACCAGACTCTGGTTGTCAGGCCCTCACAAAAGCCAAGTGCCTCTTTGTCTGCAGTCACCTCAGCCATTGTCACGAGCAGGGGCCAAGTCTCAGCACTTCTCCAAGAGCTCGGTCTGTCTCCGTGGGAGCTCTGTGAGCTGCGGGCTTCAGAGTGGGAAGCCAGCGACTTTCTGCCCTGGAGCAGTCTGGGGAGGAGTAAGAGGGGAGAAGTGTTCATTAAAAACATTTGCATTTTCAAGTTCCATTATCCCTGATCCTTCAGGAGATGCTGCCCGGCTGGTGCCTCTGCCATGTGGCAGACGAAGGCTCGAGGTCAACCTCCGGCTGTTAGCCAAACAATTGGGAACCACAGACACTAAACTTTCCCCTTTCTTGTCTCCCTCCCTGGCTATTAACCACCCCTAGGGCACCCTCAGGGGCTGCAAATTTTCTCCTGGCACCTCTTCTAACTCGTGAAAATCTAGAGGCCCATGAAGGGGCTGCTTAGCAAGAGCAGGCCATATGCAGCGCCTGCCTCCGTGAACTGAAATGAGGCAGCGGAGGGTGGAGGTGGAGTGGCCAGAGAGCGGCTCGGTTGCTTCATTTGTCTCACTCTGCCCTTCGTAGGATTGCCAGTGGGCCCGCCATAGAGACGACGACGGCGGCCACGGCCAAACAGAACAATGGCAAAGCCTCCCACAGCTGGAAAAGCATTTTTCAAAGACCTCCAGGACATAGCAGTTGGTCCTGTCAGCTGATGTTTTGATCTGGGGAGTGTGGAGCAGCTGCGGCCAGGGCAGGACTCCCTAGACCCCCTGCCGCTCTGCAGGACTGCGGAGTGGGGGTGGGGCAGCCGCCTGACCACTCACATTCCTGTCTGTACCCCAGAAAGAAAGGCTGGGGACTCTCCATTCCAAGCCCTCCATACGCAAGGGGAATGTGGACATTGCTAGCCACCTCCATTCAGTTTTTCTCACTACTGCCAGAAAGGTGGACAGCAGGTGCTGTCTGTAAGAACCCTGCAGGGAAGCTGGGAGACACACTGGCTTGCAAATGTTCCTGCCTGACTTGCAAATGATCCGGGCTGGACAGCCTTCCGTGGGTTCTTTATCCCATGGAAGCAGAAGAAAACTCCAGTGACCCCTCCCGTGGCTGAGAGCACTGGCTGCTCTAGCAGAGGACCGGTTCCAATTCCCAGTACCTAGATTGTAGTTCACAATTCCCTCCAACTCCAGACCCAGGGGCACTCTCTTCCGTCACCCATAGGCACCAGGCACATCATGGTGTACACACATACATACAGGCAAAACACTCATACACATTAAATAACAAAATACACAAGTCTTTTTAAAAATTAAAAAAAAAATAAAGTCGCTTAAAAAAATAGTTGAAAGTTGGGTGTGGTGGTGCATGAGTTTAATCCCAGCACTCTGGAGGCACGGGCAGGTGGATCTTTGAGTTCAAGGCCAGCCTGGTCTACAGAGGAAGTTCCAGAATAAAAAAGGGCTACCTTGTCTGGGGTGAGCGGTGGGGTGGGAGAGTTGAAAACTGGGTGTGACACCACATTGTAGACTCCAGCGCTCCACTCAGGTGTTCCAGGCAGTACAACCAGCAAGTGCTGCTGATCGTTAACCTCACAGCCAGTTTGAGGCCAGTCTGGGCCATATGTGGTTCTGTCTCAAAAGCAAATACAAAATAGGAAAAAGACAAAGCAATATTAAAATCCTAGTTGAATACGGTTTGGAGTCTCTACAGTTGGGTCTAGGTTAAATGGCTACAGCTTAGAATGGTGAGGGCAGGCTGCAGAGGCACTTAGTGTTAGGAGCACGTATTCCAGAGTTTGGTTCCTAGCACCAGTCAAGTAGCTCACAACTTCCTGTGACTCCAGCTCCGGGGCAGCTGGGGTCTTCTGGCTTCTGTGGGTACCTGCACTCACATGCACATTGTTTAAAAGAGTGAAAATAAGTCTCTTAAAAACAAAAAGTGGTGAGTGCAATATTTAGAATGACCATATGTCCTGACAAATTTTAGAGTAAAAGGGGGGCGGGTGTTAATGGCACATCCTGGATGTAGGCGCACCTCAACATCGTCATGAGTAACCGGCGACTCAGCCAGGCTCACAAGACCCTTACAGAATAAAGAGAAATGGGCAGAGGGGTGAAACTGCTTTCTAAGATACTCGAAGACCAGTCTGCTCTCTTCAAGAGGAAACCTGGCGCAGGCCGACAACCAGCAGACGTCAGTGGGTTGTCATGGGCAATTAGGACACAGACCGGATACCAAGGGCGTCTGTTTCCAGGAAAGTAACTCCAGTGATTGTGAAGCATATGTATGCCGACGAGAAGAAATGAAGGGCCGATCTCGAGAGTCGAATGGGGGAGGCTCTCCCTAAATGAAGGAAAGGAGTGGGCCACACTTTCTGAAGAAGTGAGACCAAGGATGGGTAGAGTGAAGGCACCTCACCGAGTTGTGCTGAAGTAGAAATGACTAGATGTATCCGAGTTTATCCCGGCTAAGACCGCATTGATTTTTATCTCTCTCATTCACTCCGTTACACAGGAGTTTTCAGAAGCCATGTATTGAAGCAAGATGCTTTCACACAGATGGCCAATAGGATGCGTCCTTGTGCATTTCACTCCCTTGTCCAGCCAATAGGATGCATCCTTGTGTATTTCCAGCCAATAGGATGTGTCCTTGTGTATTTTGGAGCTTCTTTTACCCATAGTCTTGCTTTCTATGGTTTCAGTTAACCACAGTGATCTGGAATATTAAACTAAAACCTCCAAAGATAATTAATGTTTTACCTTAGTATGGTGACATTTCTTGCTGTCCAGCAGGCCCCACTCTCTGTCTAGCCTATGACTGCATTGTCCACTCTTCTTAAAAGCTGTATATTTGGTTACATGGACTGCTGTCATAGCTGGGGGCTTGTGTGCAGGAAACCTCTGCTCTACTTAACAAACACGTCCAAAGTCCAAGAGTAATGGCGAACTTGGCCTCCTTAATGTGAACCGGTGTCCGAAGCTGAAGAACTCAGTCAGCAACACAGCTCAGGTCCTTTGTAACCCTGCACACGTGCTTTTATTTCTCATTTTAAACGTATGTGTTTTTATTTTTAATTATGTGTCTGCATGCTTGCCTGTGTGTAGCAATGCGCATGTGGGTGCAAGTACTCATAGAGGTCAGTGTCGGGTCCCCTGGAGCCATTCTCTGTGGGTACCGGGAGCCAAACTCGGGTCCTTTGTAAAAGCATTAACACTCTTATTTTCTGAGCTGTCTCCCCAGGGTGCTGGGACCCAAACTCGGGTCCTCTGCAAGAGCAGTAACCCTCCTATTTCCTGAGCTGTCTCCTCAGGCCCTGTATTAATTAATATTTTGAAAGTTTCTTACTTAAATCAGATCTTACTAGACTTCCAAATGAGACACGAGCCTTAGGACAACCCAGTGCCCCCCTAAATGGCGTCTCTCCACCTCTAACTGATCCTCCTGTGGAACCCAGACTTTTACTTCAAAATTCTTTTAAGCCAAAAGGATTAGGAGCATCGATGGTAGTCTTACCTGTCCTGGGGTCCCTGGGAACTGCTAACCACCTGCCTTTCCTTTCCATTCCCTTATAAATTTATTGTTTTATTTTATACATGTAGGTGTTTTGCCTGTGTTTACGGCTTTGCTCCGCATGCATGCAGTGTCCTTGGCATCCAGAAGAGGGCGTCAGACCTTGTGGAACCGGAGTGGCAAAAGATTGTCAGTTCCCCCTGCAAGGAATTGAACCCAGATCCTCTGGAAGAGCAAGTCAGAGCCTCTTAACTGCTGAGCCATCTCTTTGGCACCCTTTCCTTTGCACTTGTAGTCCATAAATATTTTCCTTTTTGGTTTTACATTGTGTTAATGCATATATGTATATGTACGTACATACATACATACATACATGCATACATGCATTTACTGTTTTCTCCAACATCTCGGTTCGGAAGTGAGTGATGTTTTCAAACATGCTTAACCCACCGTGTTGATCTTCAGGTGTAGCCCTTCATCCTCACGAAGGAGCCAAGGGATGTACTTGCTAAAACCCGAAATACTCAATCTTTCCGACTCACCAAAGCAGACCCGAAATGCAAAACACTAATTAGATTTCGTTAAAGACCCTAAATTAGAGCTAAGCAATGCTGAAATTGCATTGGTTGTTGCAGATTAAACACAACTATTTCATTTAAGTTTATGGTCATGTAGGTTAATTAAATTTTTCCTCTCTAGAAATATAGCTTCTGAGACCCTAGGTAATTTAACAGGCTCTGTATTCACGCAGAGCCAGAATGGCAGTTTCAATATTTCATTCTTAAAAACATACCCTTCCTAAATTTGAGTGTTCTTTACGTCAGAAACAACTCGCCAAAGGGAACTCAGAGTTGCTAGGTAACTTGCAGCCCTGGAAAGCTTCAGTGAAAATGCATTTAAATCAGATTTCTGGAGCAGATGGGCAAAGTGAGGTGGAAAATAAATTCAAATGTTGATATTGGCTTCTCATGCCAAAACTAAAACCCCTCGCAGTGATGGCGTCTATGACACAGGGTCTGGGCTTAGGTGGCCTTGCTACAAAGGGCATCGCGCGTCTCCTCCCGTTCGCCACAGCACAAAGCCACCTGAGATTTGTGGGGTAAATTACTCTCAATGAAGAATGAGCCCCGTGTGGATAAGATGGCACCGTACAGTCCCAGAAAGTAGAAAGCCCGTGGTTTGCACACACAGTGTGTATCCCGTGATGCAGCTGCCAACACAGCAAAACAATTGGACGCCCACTACTTGATTTCATATAGATTGAGAGTGGACAGCCCTTTCTCAATATCCTTTGCATGTGAACAGAGATATTAGGGGTTGGTGGCAGAAGCGACAGGTCAAAGAACTCCTGCAAAATCTTTCTGAAAAGTCACCTGCAAAGCTTACTTCTTCACAGAATTCTCCATAACCTTTCAGAGTTGATACATTTGCACAAAATTATTCAAGAGAAATCTTTTTAAATTTTTTCATTATTATTTCTTTTTTTTACATGTACATTTATATAATTACACATAAATGCAATAAACTACATGCAGCAGGAAGAATCATGAAACAATCGGGAATTATAAAAATGTTACATTCATAATGTTTTGGGCTATTTAAATTTGGCAGCCATGAAGAAAACATCTTTCCTATCTTGGTGAGTCAAGAGGAATCTTAATGGAATATGTGGCTGAGGCAGGAGGAGCCCTGAGCCCTCCATGAGGACTCCCCACTGCAGACGTACAGAACACAGACCCCAACTGGCAGTTAGCTGGACCCAACAAGACCCAAGGAGAATGGAATGTAAATGACTAAACCCACAGGCATCTCTGGAGCATCCTAGGAAGGGCAGATAGCTATGGGAGGCAGATGGAAACAGTGATGCCGTGGTAGGAAGCCGCCGGCCCAGAGATGACACGGGTCCTTCGCCCGCATTGCTTTACTGAATTATTGCAGCAAACCTACCTAGAAAGTTCAGGGGTTTTTTTTTCCCCCACCTTGTAGCTGAGAATGCTGAAGCCCCAGGGGGCCCACTAACTAAGGAGCACACGGCTAATGGGCGACATCGCTGTCACTGTCACTCGGATGCAAAGCTTTGGCTGCCACTTTCTCAGGAGACTTGGGGTCCTTGGGAGAGGGTGATAGAAAACTGCTCTCATTTATTGATAAATGAATATACATCGGTTAAGATTTTAGTGACATCTGCCAAAGTGTTAAGCTACGTGCCCCCAACAAAAGCCTATTTGTAAAAGAAAAAAGGCTTGGAAACAACTTAAGTATCTATTTAGTAAGGGTTGAACAATTTATGGTAAGATTACATAATAAGATACTATTTACTCACTAAAAAAAATGAGAAAATTTATATGGGCGTGTGGAAAATACTCTTTGTGCTGCTCAACAACAACAACAAAAAAAAAAACAAGTTATAAAATACAAATTGCACAGAAAAGCACATCTTTTGAGAGTTTTGTGGACGGTCCACAAAAAAGGACGTGTCCAGAGGTACGCAGGCTTGGTTGCTGTCCATGGTGGACATCTGCCAGAGAAGGAGAGTGGCTCCTGATGGAGAGGAGACGTAACTTACGGTTTGCACTTTGTCCTGTTTTCAGCTCTCCGATTTTTCCCTAATAAGTAAGTATGACTTCTGTAATAAAAGGAAGCATTTTCAAGAAAGCCCTTTGAACTTAAAAAATAATGGAGTGGGTACGTAACAGGAAGTGAAGTGGGTCAGGAACCGAAGGGAAGGCAGCTGATGATTAAGGCTCTAATGATGGCCGAAGGTCATCCGTGTCTTCCTGTTAATTGCCAAGGCAGAGTCACAAAGGGCCTGAGCACTGGAGAGAGTGCACCTTGAAGGCGCAGGACCAAAAAGGGAACGCTTCTTGGTATTTTGGATAACTTGTCAAACCAACATCCAATTGCTTTGATCTCTTCTTGAGTCTTTCCCACTGTGCCAGGATCTTCCCCATCACTGTTAGGTTCATAGGAAGCAGGCTCAGGTAGGAAGTATCACACACACACACACACACACACACACACACACACACACACACACACAGCTGTTGGAAGCCATTCTATTCTATGGCTGCGTGGAGGTCATCAGTGACAGCTGGAGCCCTTTTCACATGGCCATATTCTCCCTCCGATATGGAGGCAGATTGCATCCGCCTGGCTAATCCAGCCATACACTGGAGAAACAAGAAAAGGCCCAAGCTGTCCATATGTGCTATGGAGTCTAAAAGGAGAGGAGAGCCTACCAGTAAGTTTGGGGGTGTCCTTGTTTGCCACCCCTTTTCTGATAATGCCAACATGGTCAGCACTGCTGGACATGGTTCCCCTGCTCAGTGCCATCCCAGAGCATCACAGAGCACATCTTGCCGAAGACAACGGGACGGTTCTTGCAGAGCTTCCCTTCAAGTCCCTCACTTGTGCGGATAGGATTATAGTTCACTCATTTTCTTCCAAACACCCAATGTCTAGTTGGTTTGTACTGTGCAACTAGCACGTACCTGTTTTAAACTCTCCTACAAAGCTCAGCCAGCCCTGCCATCCAGCCATGCCCCGCTCAGCAGGCTTCGAAGGTGAATCAGAGACCTCACTGACTTACTCCGTGCTGTCTCCGTACCCTGTGTGTGCCAGCTGCCACAGAAGTAACCAGTTGAACCCAGGCACATAGAGGTAAATCAGGTCAGGGTGTGAATTTATTCCCCTCTTAAGCCTGACATTCCCCTGCAGCCTGCTTAGGTGTCCACAGGAATTTGCTTAACAATGTCTACCCAGATGATCAAGAAACGTATGGACAATCCTTGACTTATAAGGAAAGGGCCTGGTGGATTCTGTAGTCTCTCATCGCTTGCATAGAAGATTCTGTTGCATGTTCAACGTGTCCTCCTCCATCTCTGATAAACTTACAGGCTCCCTCTGAAGCAAGTCTGCAGCAGGGAATATGAGAATCTGTAACAAGGTCTGTCACTGCGGACAAGACGTGTGTTAATGCCCGAGCAGCCTGCCCAGTGACGTGCTAGAGCAGGAAGCAAGAATGCGTTGTCTTCCGGGTGGCAGTGCGCCTCTTTCTGTGACTACTCCAGGGATTCTGTCATTGACTCTGGACTGGTTTGACCATGATGACAGAGAGAGAGACTAGGCACAGACATAATAGCTGTAATATGTGCGCCAGAGGTCAGCGGATATAAATGGGTGTGGTCCCTTTCACAGTAATCAATGACTTACTCCTGAAACCTTTATTAGGACAAAATGGCCTTGGTTTCTGGGAGGAGCTGGGGTGGCTACTCTGAAGTAGAGGAACCCGAGGGCTCCATGATGTGTGTAGTGGTGTGTGTGTGTGTATATGTGTGTATGTGTATGTGTGTATGTGTAGTGTGTGTGTATGTGTGTGTGCATATATGTGTATGTGTGTAGTGTGTGTGTATATATGTGTGTGTGTATGTGTGTATATGTGTATGTGTGTATATGTGTATGTGTGTGTATATATGTCTATGTGTAGTGTGTATGTGTATATGTGTGTATATGTGTATGTGTGTATGTGTAGTGTGTGTATATGTGTATGTGTGTGTATATATGTCTATGTGTATATGTGTGTATATGTGTATGTGTGTATGTGTAGTGTGTGTGTGTGTATGTGTGTATATGTGTATGTGTAGTGTGTGTGTGTGTGTATGTGTGTATATGTGTATGTGTAGTGTGTAGTGTGTGTGTGTGTGTGTGTATATGTGTGTGTGTAGTGTGTAGTGTGTGTGTGTATGTGTGTATATGTGTATGTGTAGTGTGTGTGTGTATGTGTGTATATGTGTATGTGTAGTGTGTAGTGTGTGTGTGTGTGTGTGTATGGGGGTGTTAGAGGACAACCTCAGCTATGCCTCTTCATGCGTCTTCATGCAGGTTCTTTTATTGGCCTGGAGCTTCACCAAATAGGCTAGGCTAGCTGGCAAATGAGCCTCAAGGAGCCTCCTGCCGCTCTCTGTCTCCATCTTACTATCGTTTGAGAACCACCACGCTTGGCTTTGAGTGGGCTTCCAGGAAACTACACCATCGCATTTGTGAGGCAAGCATTTTATGGGCTGTCATCTCCAGGCCTTCAGTAGAAAGTCCTTTGGTAACAGCTTCAATGCCCAGTAAGAATTATAAATGGGCAACCCAGTCTAAAGAGACTATAGAAACCCAGCACCCAGGTGCCCTTAGATAACTCCCCACCTGCTGGACAGCAGGCTGGATTGGCTGCGGTGTTGGCAGATGGCGAGGGACACTGCGGCGGGTAACACAAGACAATAAGTATCAGTTAGGGTCGGAGCCACTTGTAGCAATGGAGAGTGGACGCCATTACATTAGTCTCCTCACACTAAGTCCGGAGGCCCCTTGAAGAAGAGAAGGTCAGCACAAGGAGACGGGGAGTACCAGGGCTGGAAGGCTGCCTAAGAAGGATTGTGCCTCCATGTGGTATTTGCACACAGAACTAAATGCAAACCATATACGTACATGAAATTAGATTGCAGAGAAAGAAGGCAGCAAGTCCAGAGGTTCTGAGGCAGAGCCGTGTCTATCGTGAGCTAAGGCGAGGTCATCAGGCGGGAAGAGGGGTCTAAGCAGAGAGAATATCCACCTACGATGGGGGCCACGAACGAACTCGTGTGAGGCTGGGAGTCACCTGCAGAGTCTGAGAAAAGGACATGACATGTTGTGTGTAATGTACATGTCCCCGTCACTCCGGAAGTGGCTTTATGAGGTCAAGAATGAGAGCAGAGGTCTAGAGACCTCCGCACAGCAGCGTTCGGACCTCACTTAAGATGGATTTTCTGGGTGCACAGGACAAAGGCTGGGCAGCAGGTCCTGAATTGAAGGTGGTGTTACTCTTCAGGGTTGCCTCTGCTGTCCCTGACTTCTTACATTCCTTCACAGAGCCTAACAGTATGAGCGCTCAGAAAGTCCTTCAGTTTCCTGATCTAAATATATATATATATTGGACTTGGCTAGGAATTAGCGGAAGTAACGTCAACACTGAAAACCATAAGCAGCACACGGTTTCCAGGGCCAGGCCGCCATCTTCACACAGGTGACGTAACCACACACCAGGCGGCGTGCACCCCACTACGCATGCGTGTCGTAAACCTCCCAGGGACCCATTCAGTTGAAGTCGATCTATCCAAACTTGCAGATGAAGAATCAGAGACGAGAGGAAGAGACTGGAATAACGTGTTACCGGCCTTACCTGTGGGCTAGAGCCAGCCCTCGGTGGCCAGAGCTAGGTGCTCCTCACCATAGTGAACTCTGAGAAATAGTTACGTTCTCTGGTGGCCTCATCCTTGTATTTATGGTTTTTGTTTTTGTTTTTTGTTTTTTTCAGAGTTTTCTATGAGAAAAGAGCTAGTGTTAGCAGGCTTTAGAGCCACAATTTCCTGGAATAAAATCACGAAGGCAGTGATTCCACTTGTTTATTAAGATGTCCGAAGTTAGAAAGACGCTTAGGTCTGGTGGCGAGAGTGGGTGGGTATTTCATTCCGAGCTCGTTTGATGATGTCTGCGGCGGTTCGGAGCTCCTTTGATGATGTCTGCGGTGGCTCTCCTGCTGTGTGGCACTCTCTCTCAGAATCCGTGGCACTGCCTTACCCATACTTTAAAAGTCATTAGCTTAGTTGCATCGCCGAAGAAGGAAAGAAACAGCTGTGTGATCTACCCATGAGATAAAGTTATCCTGCCCCGCATGAGCTCAGCCCTTGTCTTGTGCTGGCTGTGAGCCTGCTCTCATGCTAGGGAGGCAGAGCTCATTACCCTCCAAGTAACCGAGAACCGGGGGCTAGCGAAAGAGGAGAAAGAAACCGGAGAAAGCCCAGAGTGTTCCCACCAAGTTGTAGTCTGAAAAGTCTGGTGGTGGGCATTTACTGGAGTCACTTGGCAGCCATTTTATTAGGCTTTTTTTTTTTTTTTTTTTTTTTAAAGCAGTAGAATTGTGTGGATACAGGTGACTCATGTGGGCCAGAGCGTTGCCCACTGGTGTCAATAGCCAGTCGTGGGCCTGGTGGACGCATAAAATAATGCATGCAAAAGTGGCAAACACCGGCGCTGAGGAGATGGCTCAGTTGGCGATGTGCTTGTCATACAATCGTGAGAAGTGAGTTCAAGGCCCGGCACTTAAACAGCCGCCCAGCACAGCAGGGAGCACCTGTACTTCTAGGCCTGGGGAACAGAGAAAAGGGAACCCCCGTGGTTAGCGGGGAGCCAGCGAAATCAAATCAGTGAGCTCAAAATTCAATGAGGACCTTGTCCCAACAAATACAGTAGACTGCAATTGAGGAAAATATACAATCTTCACACACACACACACACACACACACACACACACACACACACACACAGCCCTAGTGGTCTTGTAGAAGCACAATGGCGTGCCCACACCTCAGAAACTTTGTCAAGCTTTAGACCCTGTCCCCCCTTCCATTTTTTCCCACTTCCGTCTTCTTGGCTGCCCTTGCTGTTTGCTTTGATGAGCTTCTGCCACTGGAGTTGGTGTGCCCAGTGAAAGTGGCATTTCAGCACGGGGTTCCCTGGGTAGCCAGCATCCTTGCCTAGATTAATGTGTCAGTGGCATATGGTGCAAATGGCCTGTCGTTGGGTCTCAGAATCAGACCTAAGTATCTGCCAGGCTGCTGGCTGCCTTGGCACGGTGCCTACAGCCCCAGTGCTTGAAGAGGGAGAGCAATGCTGTCAGAAAACTACTCAGAATGAACTTTCTCGTGCAAAACCAGAATCTGGCTTGCCGCCATTCTTCATTCCTCTTTCCCCACTGCTATCAGACTTACAGAAAGATGCACTGGCCTAGTGAGATGGCTCAGCAAGGAAATCCTGGTCCACTGAGCCTGGTAGCCTGATTCTGACCCCCAAAACCCATGTGATGGAGAAAAAAGACAACCAAAAATTGTCCTCTCACCTCCACATGCGCAGCATTGCATGTGCATGTATCTCCTCCCACCCACACGGAATGAACATAAAATAAATGTAAAAAAAAAAAAAGTTTGAGCCAGGTGTGGTGGCGCACACCTTTAATCCTAGCACTCCGGAGGCAGAGGCAGGAGGATCGATGTGAGTTCGAGGCCAGCCTGGTCTACAAAGTGAGTCCAGGACAGCCAAGGCCACACAGGGAAACCCTGTCTCGAAAAACAAAACAAAAACAAAAACAAAAAAGTTTGAAAATAAAAATGCTGCATTGTGCAGCCTAAGACCACAATGTTTGCAAACTGTTTCCACTACATGTCTCTTTACTAGCTCAGTATGTTGTGGGTTTTGTTTTTGTTTTTTCAATAATGTTACATTTGGGTCTCTTACAATCTCTACCTCAGCAGTTCTCAACCTGTGGGGCTTGACCCTTCTGGGAGTTGAATGGCTCTTTCCTCAGGGGTTGCATAAGACCATCGGAAAATACGGATATTTACATTATTATTTATAATGGTAGCAAAATTACAATTATGAAGTAGGAACAAAATAGTTTTATGGCTGGGGGTCACCACAGCATGAGGAACTATATGAAAGGCTCCCAATATTAGGAGAATGTTAAAACAAACAAACAAGCAAACAAACAAAAAAACCAACAACCACTATCCTAGGGCTGGAGTGATGGCTGAGCAGGTAAGATCATTTTCTGCTCTTCCAGAGGTCCTGAGTTCAATTCCCACAACTACCTGGCAGCTCACCACCATCTCTAGTGGGATCTGATGCCCTCTTCTGGCCTGCAGGTGTATGTGCAGGCAAAGCACTCATGCACATAAGTGAATCTTGAGAGAGAGAAGCCCTGTCTGATCAATGTTGTTATAAGTTCCATTTTGCAGCCAAGAGAAAATGAGGCTCCATGACTTTTGAACAAAGCCAAAGCCACGTGGAAAATAACAGTTCAAACCCACATCTGTCCAGTCCAAACGCCATTCCTCTCTGCAAAGTGTAGACGCCACCTGTGCAAACAGAAGCAGACACGGTGCACCTGTGCCCTCCGTGAGATTGTAGACGAAGCACACGGCCGGTCACTGAAGACCCTTTGGTAGACTGGAAAGTCGGCAGCGGGCAGGGATTGAGGTTTGGGAGTCCCCATCATGCTGGGGTGTAGTTTCCTGGCAAAACAGCAGCGCTTGGGTTAGCCGCGCTCCTGAGCAGCCCCAAGCTGGACTGGGTGGGCTCATTTCTTTAGTCTCTTGTTGTCCTCTCTTTCTGGGGTGAATAGAAACGGTCTCCCCAAGGACAGTCATGCATCAGTGGCGTTCGGCCGCTACCGTGGACAGACTACCCTAGCTAGCCACTCAGTCCCGCCTTTGCCTTCTACCTCTCAAGAGTCTTGCCTTTAAAGTGTTCCCCAGTTATCTGTCCCTCAAGCAAAATTCTTTACCTTCTTCAAGATCCCCCAAGAAATGTACAAATTAGTCTTGTCCACTAATGGCTTTGAGTTCCAGATTCCTTACAACGGGAATAATACAAATTTCATTCCAATCACATACTTGTTCACGTAACTAGGTAATTCACAACCCGGCACGTACATGTACCCAGGGCTATGAGCGTCCAGTGAGGGCTGCGCTCTCGTCCTGGCTCTGCCCCAGGCCACTCTCCGGCCAGCTCCCTTTGCTTCCATCTGTGACTCCCAGATGGAACACACTCGTACACATCTTCCTTAAAGTGCTGCATTAGCAAGTGCGAAGGGCTCGGTTTATACGAGCAGTTACATAAGTGATGCTATGACTGGCATTTCTGTAACACCTTACTAGGCTGGCTTCAAATTCATGGTCCCCATGCCTCAGCTTCCTAATGCTGGGATTGGAGGCATGTGTCCCCAGGCGGCCTATACTAAGTACTTTTTTTTTTCCATTGAATCATCCTCCATCTTTGTGCAATGTGCGCTCCTGCTGTTATTCACAACTTGCCAGTGAAATCGAGTCCAGGAAAGTTAAAGAGCGCAGCCAGGACTGCGCAACTGTGCGGCAGCAGACGCCAGGCCAGGCCGCCTGACCACCCTGCTGTGCGCTCTAAGATGGCTCCCTAGTTGCCTCATAGATACAAGTTTCCTAGCTACAGTAAAGTTATTTAGAAACAGATGAAGCCAGGGGCCAGGGGAAAGACCACACTCGTGGGAGCCAAATCCTAGCTTTCAAACTTAGTAACTATGAGGACTCCAGCTCCTTATTTGGAAAAACATGGAACCATGGACGAAGGCGCGGAGTGTAGGAGAGTAAACTGGGGAAGCAGCTGGCACAGAAGAAATACGTAGAAATAGCAATTGCCCTCGTCTTGAGGGATGCACGCGGAATAAGGCGCATGAGCCCAGGCAGATCTCACACTTGCCATGTGGGCCAGGGTGGACGGCCTTGGACAGTTCCTCCTGCTCCTACCAAGCACTGGAAGTACAGGTGTGTGGCTGCTTCTCAGTACATTAAGAACATGCACTAATGTTGTAGCACTGTAGGAAGTGTAAAGTTTCCAGCACCAGCTGTCCTTGGTGACATTTGGCACAAACAAATCTACCCTTCCCCATGGGCACACAGAGGTCCCTGAAAATAAATATAAGGGCTGGCTGAGGAGACACGGTTGGACATTTGAATGAAATTGTACATGCAAGTGTGTGTGTGTGTGTGTGTGTGTGTGTGTGTGTGTGTGTGTGTGTGTGTGTACATACATACATACATACATACATACATACAGCGGAAAAGCAAGGGACAGATTGGCCGTAAAAGTATACATATTACAAACCTTCTCTGGGGTCGACAGAAATAAATGAAGAGTGAGCATCGCTCCTGAAGCATTGTCTGGGTCGCTCTCTCCCAGATGTTCTCACTGTAGCCTCCTCTTCTCCTCAGAGTCTCTCACGAGCTGCAATCTATCCGCACCGTCGCTTTTTACTTTCTTTGCCTTGAGCTCAGGATGGAGCCAAGGATGACCTCCTATACTCCTGTTTCCACCTCGTCGGTGCCGGGATTGTGGCTGTGCAGCCCACTGACCCTCACCACTGTGTTTTGAATGTTTTTGTAACACTTGCACCTTCAACCTCATGCTGTAATTAACATGCTATTCTAATTTCCTTTATGTTGCTGTGATAAAACGCAGTGGCCAAAAGCAACTTGAGGTAGAAAGGATGTATTTGTCTTCCAGGTCAGTCCATCACTGAAGGAAGTCAGGGAGTCAGGGCAGGAACTATGGGAGCGTGCGCCTGCTGAGACATTCATGTGCGCTCAGCTTCCTACCAGCTTCGCACCCACTGCCCAGACAATGCGCCCCACAGTGAGCTGGGCCCTCCTGTAGCCTTCACCAATCCAGACGATTGCTTAAACTGGATACAACTACTCAGTTAAGACTCCATTTCCTAGCCGGGAGGTGGTGGTGCACGCCTTTAATCCCAGCACTCAGGAGGCAGAGGCAGGCAGATCACTGTGAGTTCGAGGCCAACCTGGTCTACAAATCGAGCCCAGGACAGCCAGGGCTACACAGAGAAACCCTGTCTCAAAACAAACAAACAAAAGACTCCATTTCCAACAAATCCTAGGCTGTGTCAAGTTGACGCGTATTGTTAATAGAATACCCTCCTCGTTGCATTTGTACCTCGTAGACCCCTCTACAGAGTCGGCATGCAGGCAACAAGGCTCCTTGATTTTTTTTTTTCCTTACTGGACACGGTAGATACTAAATGTTGGTTTGGAGGAACAATTCAGACAAGGACACTGAGGCGAAAGTCTCATAAGCAAGTCTAGAACTGTTTTTGTTTTCCCTCCAAAACCAGTTATCTTTCTGCCAAGCAGTAGTTTTAATGATAGAGAAGTTGACGTCGGCACAGAACGAGTTGAAGAGTCCAGATAAAGCTGGAAACGGCTGCACGCAGACAAGACAGCCCACCACAAAAGTGACAGGGAAGGCAGAGGCGACGCGCAGATGTTGGGGCTTCTGCTGAGTTTTTTCCACGTTTGTTTACGCGCCCGAGACTGCTGTCAGTTTATCTAGTGAAATAAGATCCGTGATCAGTGTGCGGAGACGGAAATTTCAGACCTCATTATATACAAACTGAAGATTATTCCTCTCCTGTCACTACAGCATTTGACACGCCAGTGGAAACAAAAGGAAATCTGTCTCAGGTGCCCCTTTAGTTCTGAAAGATGTGGAGATGAGCGGGTGCGGGTGTTAATTTCTGGTTGGATGTTCAAGTGAGCATGTCCGGAGACACGCGGCTAGAGAGCACCTCAGTCAGGGTTCCGGGTGGAGACCCCAGTGACAGCGAGTTCACTAGGCTACTTCCTGCGTCCACCTGGCTTCCTGTCTTGTCTGGAAACAAAGGAAGCCCTCTGTCTCACCCCAGGGTCACTTTCATCTGCCACCCCCTGCCCCCCCCCCCCCACCGCAGATTCTCTTGCTTAACTCTTACATTTCTCTTTCTCCACCTCTGCGGATATGCTCAACTCTCCTCATGCTAATAGAACCCAGTAGAACCCTCCCAACAGTCTTGAGTCAGTTTGCTACTGGGACGCTGCACCCCGCCCCCAAAATGTGGGTGCTTTGATCACTTACAAGTTGGTGAATTCATCTGGGGCAGTTCTAGTTCAGACACAGTCTTCCACCTTGGGCCCGTGGGACTGGCTTGAGAACCGCCAGCCACTTACTGATTTCCCAACATCATGCATAGGATGACAGCGAGCTGTAGAAATTATCCGGGCTCACATGACTGCAGTGCCACCTGAAACACTGTTGGTACAGTCAGCTGGTAACACCGACCAGGCAGTCAGGGATGGTCTCACCCGCCAGACAAGCAGCCAACATGAGCGGTTGGGACGCTGACGCTTGTGTAGCGTGTTAGTTCGGACTTTGTTCTGTCACGGTGGCCAGGGGGAAGGAGGGAGGGAGGGAAGTAGAGAGGGGGTGAAAAGGAGAGGGGAAGGGGGAAGGGAGAAGAGGAGAAGGGAAACTGAGGTAGAAGATGGAGAGGATGAGGGAGAAGAGGGTGAGGGAGACAGGGAGAAGCAGAGCACAGAGGTGCTGCAGGCCTCTTGAGCTGACGTGATATTTCTATCTCCTGCCTCATTGCATTTACAAAAGCTACTTGTAAAGCCGGCCCAGGGGCAGCTGAAAGGTCACACTGCAGACTGTGGACCAGGAGCCAACCAAGAACCAGAATCCGCTCTGTAGGCAGCGTAATGCACTCCCTGGCCCGTAAGCTTGTGCACTTCTCTTCGGATGCCGAGGTGCCTAGAGGACAGGCCCTTGTTAGCTGCCCTGTGGCTTTGCCTGTTTCCTCACCAGGTCGCCAGCCCCTGCCATCCAGGGTGACCTCATCTTATTCCCTCGCTCCATGTTGATGGCATTTTCCTCTTCCAAAACAATAGCTCAACCATTCAAGACGGTCGGCATTCATGCGCGCAAGCTGACAAGTGTGGCCACACTCCTCCCTTGGTGGCCCTGACTCTCTTACCACCGTCCTCACCTTTTGTGGCTGACCGATGCCCCTCTTCTTGTGCTCACTAACAATGCTGGCGGTGTGACGTTTCTCTCCTCTCACCCTTTGCCACCCCTCTCCCTGCCTAATGTCTTTTGGAATCTAAATCAGTCGGGTGGACACTGCTTACACATGTCATTATTCTAACCCATCTCTGCCCTGCCGGATGTGGCCACAGGCTGCTCCTCAAACACATGTCAAAAACAAAGCGGAATATCTTTTTCCAAAACAGGACTCGGTCTTTCTGTCTTCTGCACGCAGTTTTGTGATTCATCCCGCTAGACACTGAAAATTATTCTTCACTCCCTTTGCTCTGGGCGCCCATAGCCCCAAGGAACAGGTCCTGTCAATTATGCATCCTGAATTTCTCTCAGGCTACCCTTGCCGCTGCCTGAGTTTTTGACTTCATCCTCTGTTGCTCAGTCCAATGCCAGAGCCTTTCATTTGCGCTCCCACCCCGCCCAGCCCCCGTGGCCCTTTTCTGCAGCCAGAAATCTTTCTGAAACACATAACCAGCTGTTAGCCCTCTGCCTTGTGCAGTTCCCCACACTCATCCCTGCCAGGATAAAATCTAAATGCTTTGCATTTGTGATCATCAATTGTGGGGTCGGGGGAAGGAAACGCATGCAATCTCATGTAAGAAAGAGAAGAAGCATGTCAAGAAGTGAAGGGGCCTTAGGAGCTCAGCAGGGCGCTGCTGGGGACTGTCAGGGATGAGCTCGGGCTCTGGCTCATTGCCCGCTGCTTCCAGCACGTCTTCTCTTCTGAGATTCTGCCCTGTTTTCCTGCAGACCCGACACGTCCAGCTTCTCCTACTGTGGTCCTTAAAGGTCATGATCAGCCCGGGCGTCTGCATCTCAGCCTACCTAACTTTGAGAACAAATGTTGGGAAGGAGGGCTCTAACTTGATTAATCACAGATCAAATGCTTGGCTAGTTCTGACCAAAAAGAAAAAAAAAAAAGAAAAAAAGAAAAACAGAGGTAATACAACCATCCTTGGTCCATGCCTTCTGGAAGATGTGCCTCCTGCACCCGCTAGTGTGGCACACAGCGTCTCTCCGCTCACCTGTCAGCATTCCTCTTGCTGTGATGTGCTATCACTCCAAGTAAATAGATCTGTTCTCCATCCCGTCAATGCCCCGTGCTTCTCTCATCCCATAGCCCAGGCTAGCCTCAAACGCACTATGCAGCCGAGGACCTCGCGTGTCTGGTTCTCTCCTCTGCACCTCCCCACTGCTAGGGCTACAGGTTTCATGCAGTGCTGGGCCTTTGTGTGCACCGGCACACACTCTCACACCTGAGCACTACCCCAGCTCTGTGCATCTCCTGTTCCCAACACCCATCGTGTGCTTGCGCTAGGCCATCGGAGGGAACACCCTAGAACTGCTCCCCCAGTGACAGAGCACTGCAGGACGGTAAGGGACAGTGGGGGAAAACTCCTCCTTGGAATGCTTATAAGCCAAATTTGTGTCTCTGTGATGCAGATGAAAAAGACTAGCCAAAATCAATGCCAGGGACGGAGGCAATCCCCTGTCGCGTGCGCTGTGCCTGTGCTAGGCTACTTACCCAGTTGACACAGCAGCATTGCTTTGGCTTGGTCTTTCTCTCCCATCGTATTGAGTGTCTTAGTTCCTAACGTGCTAACCTTCCATTTCGACTTTAAGATCCACGTTGTGTTTGGTTTTGTCTTTTCTCTAAAGCTACTTTAGAAAACAGGAAACCCATCGTAAGTGGGCTTGCCTTAAAGTGACATCCCCCTTAGTAGTCACCTAGGAAGGCTGCTTCAAGCCCTCAGCCTGTAGACGGCTAAGTGGGCCCAGCCATGGGGAGGTCAGAGCTAGCAGGAAGGTAAGGTAGGCCATGGGTCACTGCAAATAAGCTTTAAGCCCAGTGTTGGTGCTCCCAAGGCACTGTGGGAAAGGACAGCATTCGGTGCTACATACTCTTAGGCTGTAAGTCCCAGTCAAGAGCTGTGGTGTTGGGCAATTTACTCCTCATTCATTCATTCATTCATTCATTTATTCTTCATTCATTATTAATTAATTCACTCATTCCTTATTCACTCTTTGATTCATTCATGTGTGAGAGTGTCTGGGGGCGGTGTGCTCACATGCCACAGTGTGCATATAGAGGTCAGATGACAACCTGCAGGTGTTGGTTCTTGCCTTCCGTGGTCTAACCTGGATTAAATTCAGATTATGGTAAGAGTCCTTAACCACTGAGCCATCTCGCTGGCCCAAGTTACTCTGCTTTTCTGAGCCCCTTTTCCGTGCTTGTGTCACACGGCCACACCAACCCTCCCTTTAAGGCTCACACTTGGCAGTGTCTGGAAAGCAATCGCAGATGTCAATTTCCAAACGAGGGTGCCGCCCTTACATCGAAACCTATCTTCTGTGAACGTGAAATGAGTGCGTAAAAGTCTTAAGAAGCGGCAGCGTGTGGTGGCACATGCCCTTAACCCTGACACCAATGGCGAAGAGTGACTGTTCTGAGAAGACACCTGCCCACGGCTAATAAGCTTGAGCGCCAAGCCCGACAGCTAGACCGTCAGTCTCGCAGCTGGAACTGTTCCCCACATGCGCAGTGTCCTCCTCAATGGCAGCAGTTTCTTAAGTGGGTGTTGGAGCCAAGGGTCAGCCAGGGCCAGGCTTATCTGTGGGATGATGTTGAACACTTGGCCCTCAACTGATGACACTATTTGGGAAGGCTGAGGGTGGTGTCTCACCGTGGGTAGTGTGGACCACTTCCGGGTGGGCCTTGAGGGTCTACAGCCCAGCCTTACTCCCTGTTCCCTCTGGGCTTCCTGGATGTTGGTTTAATGTCACCTGCCTCCTCACACTCCTGCTGCGCTGCTGTACTCCGCAAAGGGCTGCACCCCACACAATGGTGAGACAAGAAATAACCGTTTCTTCCTTTACACTGCTGCCTCTGCTGGCCATGGCGGTGAGGAAAGTGGTGAGGACAGCACCTTGTTCCTAGGCATGCGGAGGAGAAAACACCAAGTGCAGGACTTGCGAGCTTGCCTGAGGAGGGTTCAGGGTGCCACTTGGTAAGCCGGCAGCGAAGGAGCAGAACTGTGTGGCTAGACAGGCGCGGCGGGTTAGAACTGGACAGGTTTACTGGCATCCCTTCTAAACGTAGGAAACGAACAAGCAGCAGCAGCTCCATGGGGCCGCCGGGTCGGGCGCAAGTGTCCATGCGGAGGTCCGCACAGGGCACACACAGCTCGTGGGAAGTCCTCAATACACATCCTTTACACTCATCCTGAAGGGAACGCCAGAGGGTCTTCGCCAACACACGCAGCAGGGAGGAGGACAGGCCAACGCAGTCAGGCCATCACGCGACAGGTTCGCACAGGCTTCTCCTTTTCACGTGATCGGGGAAATTAGGCAATTAATGTTTGAAAGCAAATCGGAAGGAAAGTAGAGCAGAGTCAAAGATTCCCGTCATGTTAATGCCACGTGACCTCACAGCATGCCACGTGACCTCACGGCCACCTCAGCCGTTTGGTTGTGCCCAGAGAGCCTCATTAAAACCATCCTGGAAATAACTCTGCTGCCCAGGACAGACTGTTTCCTTTCCCGGTGAAGTTCCTCAACTCGCCTCAGAATGCAAACCTTCCGATAAACTACACTACAGTCTGATTAATAGCAGCGCTGCCTCAGTTTCCCGCTTTGTTGCACACCTCAATGAGATCTCACCGTGCGGAGAATTCACTGGATGAGAGTCCTGCAGACCTACTCCTGTTTGTCTACTCTGCCTTTTTAAATATTTTTTTCCTTTCTCGGGGTAGCCAACAGGAGCTTTCTAGAAAACAGAATTTGTTTGAAGTTTATCTAATCCCTACAGTACACTGACCTCCTAGTAGTAATCATCGGCTGTGAGGCATCTGACCATGGCCACCTCCATCCATGAGACCGGAGGATAAATATTTTATTCCCAAGAAGACTGCAATCAGTTGGCTTAGGAGTCCTAATGTTAGAAAAACTCAGAGTGACGTGGGGACAGTGAAGTCGTCTCAATACTGATTAACTGTCAAGAGCTTTCCGAGCGGTGGCCTATTGCTGCTCTTTCACGGTAAGACTTTTCATGTGGCATTCTCCGCTCCTCACTAATTAGCAAGAGTGCCGACAGGGCCCCACCCCACCCCTGCACAGGTGAGTCATCTTGACTCTGGTACACCTAAAAGAGTCACAACGCCCCAGCGTGCAGCCCCCAGGGTCCTTGTGAAAATACCCTCAGCTTGCCTGGTTTCCTGTTTGATTTTGATGAGACACGTCCCTGTAGCAGCTTTGTGCAAAGCAAACGTTCTTCTGGATGCATTGTTTTGGCATTAAAAATACGCATTAGCAGTGAGTATCAGTTCTAATGAGGCATTTTGGGGGGAGTGCGCTCATTGATGATGTCAAAGTCAAGGACAGCCCCCCCCCAGCAGGTGTGTTTTGTTAACCCCAGTTAGGGTGCTAAGCAGATTTTCAGGCTTGATTGACAGAACCCTTTTAGCACACCCCTGAAAAACTCAGAAGAGACTCGCATGGAGGCTCCCTGCCTGTGGTGCAGACCCACATCTAACCAGCACCACACTGAGCTCATACCATTTCCAGATTGAGTAGCAATGTGGTCCCAGGATCACTTACCACAGTCAGCAATGGTGTGTCCTGACCATGTTCGCAACAAAATCAGACCAGGAAATCTCTCAGGGTTGAAGTCCCAGAGGTAAAATCTTGGGGTTTCATACCCAGGAGTTCTAATTCCCACAATTCTTTTAGTGTGAGGGGGAGGAGGAAGAAGAGGAGGCAGAGGAGACAGGACTCCCACGGGCTCCGACGGGCAAAAGGCTTAATAAAAGCAGGTTCCACGGGACGGGAGCCTACCATAGAGGTCCTCTAAAAGACTCCACCACGTGGGGATGAAAGCAGATGCTGAGACTCACAGCCAAAAAACTTTGGGGTGGAGCGCAGGGAGCCTTATGGAAGAGTTGAAGGATAGAAGGACCTGGAGGGGACAGGAGCTCCACAAGGAGATCAGTGGAGCCGACAAATTTGGGTGGAGGAAGGGGTGCTGCAGAGACTGATGCACCAACCAAGGACATGTAAGGACCAGACAAACTCCATTTTGTGTTAAACCTGGCCAAGGGCTGAACCCAGATTCCAGGAAAAACCATAGAGCAGTCTAAACAGAAGAATTCCCCTAGCAACACAATCAGCTCACCTTGGGAAAGCACCAAGTCCAAATATACTCTCTGCTAGTCAGATGGTCTGGCACATAGCAACACCAATTAGGAGAAGCCAGGCCAAAGTTCCTGATGCTGCCCCCCATACATTCTTAGCCTTTTGAGGTCTGGCATGACTGCTTCAACCAATCTTTTCTATAGGTCAACTTGCCCCTACACCTGTTACCCAACCACGAAATGCCAAGGCTTGTTAACTCCCTGCTTGCAGTTTCTCGGTCCAATCATGTACTGTAAAACTTATTTCTTTGTCTAAAACCTATAAAAAAAAAAAACCCGTCTCAATTGAGACTCGGGGCCACTTCCCTGCATCTGCTGTGTCAGTGCATGGGAGGTGTTGTCCATGCTTCAGCCTGCAATAAAGACTTCCTTGGGACTGCATTTGGACTCAGCTCTTGGGAGGTCTGTTCAGGGAGTCTCTCACAACTTGGGCATAACAGACCATGCATGGTGAGGATACAGGCAGTCCAGATGAGACTTGACAGGCTGGGGTCAAATGTTAGTAGAGGAGGGCTCCCCTTTCTAAGGAGTAGGGGACGGGGAGGAGGAAAGAGAGAGGGAGGTGGGATCAGGACGTGATGAGGGAGGGGCTACAATCGGGATGTAGAGTGAACAAATTTTTAAAAATCAAAATCACTAAAAAAAGAAAACAAAACCAAGAAAAGCAGGTTCCGTGGCAGTTCATTACCTTTCTTTTCCTCAGCTCTGCCCTGTTGTTGCAAATCTACTTTTCCCTCAGCTGCTCAATCAATGGCCCAAATCTGGAAATGCATTCCTTAACCTTCTGCACCCTTAACTGTTGTTATCATCATCTTCCTCTTCTTCCTCTGTGTCTTCTTACTCATTTTCCTTCCTTTTCTTCCTCTTCCTCTTCTTCCTCCTCCTTCTAGACGTATTTATTTGCATTTAACGTATGTGAGTGTTTTGCCTTACACGTATGCCTGTGTACCTCTTGCAAGCCAGGTGCCAGCGGAGACCAGAATGGGGGAAGGGGTCACATCTGTTAGAGCTGGAGTTACAGATGGTTGTGAGCTGCCACGTGGGTTCTGAGAATCAAACTCAGGTCCTCGAGGAGAGTAGCCCGTGTTCTTAATGCTGAGCCATCTCTCCTGCCCTTCTCTGCCTCATCCTTAGTCCATGAAAAACAGCGTTACTACCGATGAGCAAAAATCCCTAGTGTATAATCGTCAGCCACAAAACCATTGCTACGTTCAGGAAGTTATGGCAATGCCATGGCAAGACTGGCTAACTGCCGGGACCAGCCGAGAGGCGCTGTCTCCCAGGCTTCTGGGTGTGTTAGAGAGACCACTGTGCGTTTCCATCTTCTGAACTCACGGCCACTAACTACACCACTGTAGTTACACACGGAGAGCACCTGTCCACAAAGTCAGATATCAAACCTTTATTTTTCTGTTTTTAACATTTGATTGAATCAATAGCATGTAAAAGCAATATATATGTACTTGATGTAAGAAACAGGATATAAATGGCAATTACAACTAATGTTACTGTGTAGGGATACACACCACAAGCGACAACGCTGAGAAAGCTTCTTGTCCTTCAGCATGCGCTACGAAGATTTTTCCACGTCAACAGAGGCTGAGCTGCAGACCTACGGCACTTATTAAAGCTGCAGCTTATGATGACTTCATCATATTTCAGTTCATCTCCTGCTGGTGACTTTTAGGGTTCTCTGCCCCAGGATATACTAGGACCCTATGTATTAATGAACCTTGGACCTCAGTGTGACAAAGCGTCACCACAGTCCTTATAAAGTGCGGGTGCAAATCTCAGCCTTACAGACCCTGCTTTGACAAAAGAGGCAAACGCAGGCACCTGCACTCTGACCTCTCTGGTGACCCTTGACCCTCACTACTTTGGGAAGTAAATATTTTGCAGACTTTGTCTGATGATTCCTTTTGGATAAGGGCTGGGCTGTGCATTTCAACAGTCTACCATGCTCACGCCTTTTTATTTGCTTTTAGTTTAAAAACAGCAGAATGGATCCTGCAGCTAGGCAAATGTTCTAGAACAGACACACGCTTTCAAAGTGAACAGACAAACTAGGTGAGTCTGTTCAGAAGCCTTCTGAATCAGCCCGTCAGGTGTGCACCAGAGAGAAACTGTCCCTAAGCAGTGCTCAGACTCGTCCACTAGAACCATAGGAGAAGCGGAGAAGGCAAACTCTACGCATGGCGCTGAACAGTTGGCTCCTCTGAGGAGAAAAAAGGTGCCCGGGCTGCCGTTGGCACAGAAGATTGCTACCAGCACCCGGCACCAGGAGAGGAAGCTGTATTTCCCAGATCTTCCTCAATAGCGTGCTCATTCGGTGAGCATGGGTGCATGGCTGGGGGCGTGGCTGGGGCGTGGCTGAGGCGTGGCTCAGTTGGTAGGGCAGGAAGCACTAGGTTTGAGCCTCGGCTACTGCACAAACCAAGTGTGCTGCACACGCTCTAAGAGGGCGGAAGAAAGAGGGCCAGAAGCTCAGGATCATTCCCAGATACTTAGTGAGTTTACTGAGACCAGCCAAAGATACATGAGGTTGTCTCACAAAAAGAAAAGGAAAAAAGGAGACAAAGACAGAATATAAGTGTTTCTCCATATCCAAAACCTGGACCTGCTCATCTAAGCGCACATACCAACTCAAACCAAGTAGATGCAGACTGCCTGCCTGACAGCATACACACCCCGAAGCTCCAAGCTTCATTAAAGAACAATTTTTTTCTTTTTTTCTTTTTGGTTTTTCAAGACAGGGGTTCTCTGTGTAGCCTTGGCTGTCCTGGACTCACTTTGTAGACCAGGCTGGCCTCGAACTTATAGAGATCCGCCTGCCTCTGCCTCCCAAGTGCTTGGATTACAGGCGTGCGCCACCACCACCTGGCAAGAACAATTTTTCAAGAGACGACAAAATAAGGAAACTAAGAAGACTCTTCTAAAGTAAAAATTCTTTTTCTTGTTCCTTTTGGGAAACATCACTGAAGTATGATATGCATGTGGAGAAAACCCAAACTGTAAATTTACAAATAGTACATTTCCACAAAGCGAGTGGATCTCACGGGTCACCTAGTGTCTCTGTGCCATCACTGCCCCACCCCAGGGGACCACCACCCCAACTGCCAGCCGTTTCTGTATGACCGACATTGTGAAATGTGAGTTCCTGAATTTTTTTTTTAATTTGGTTTTTCGAGACAGGGGTTCTCTGTGTAGCCGTGGCTGGAGTTCCTGAATCTTAACAGACCATTAGCTTAACTTTCCACACCCGGTACAGACATCACCCCCACAGGGAAGTGTGGCTGGTCTCACCAAAGACGTTTAAGAGCATATACTTCAATAAGCCTGTATCTTTTTGTGCCCTGTAATCAGACACCAGTGGTGAGCCCAGCTCGGCCTCTGTCCACTGTAAGGTGGTGAGGACCCAAGGTGCACAGAGGAGCTTCCGAGGCTCCGATATACTAGCGTTGCCACTGTGAAGAACCACTTTCAAGCAGAGTTGTCTCGACTTAAAGCCACACTGTTGTCATGTGCGGACGTAGCCTTGCATGTCCTCTCGAGGGCTCCGTTACTTCTATATCCGTGACATGGGCTGAATCAGTCATTGAACTGTTCGAAATTTGAGATGACAGAGACAAAGCCCTTGCACAGGACAGGCCGCCATTATTCCTTCCTTTTCTTCTTCCCTCAGCCTAAACCCCAGTGACCCTCTAGCTCAGCCTACACAACACACTCTAAATATATTTTCCATGGTAACTATTTAAGCCACTGATGATGGGTTTGTAATAATTCGGAAACCGGCTTGTGATGTAAGAAAACTTAAATCTGTTAACATAGTGTTTTCCAGAGTCAAGAAAAGCCGCCTGGCATTCTTCGTGGACCAGAGTGGCCTCGGGTGTTTCATATGTTCTGCCATGCCGGCTCAGCTTTCATTTTTTAAATAATTCCCCTCATGAAACCATTGTCATCTCGGCTTCCTGTGATAGCCCAAGAAGGCATGAAATTACCATTTCCAATGGGAACACACAGCACCCTAGCACCGGTGCTCCCCCAGACACTATCGCTTTACTCATAGCTGCTATGCCTGTCCAACGGCCTTTTCAGTCAGATAGGAACATGGTTTCGAAACAATCATGTCACTTCCGTACTTTCGTCAGGATCCATATTAAAAGCCCTGACAGATTGCTAATGAGCTGATGTTGGAATTACAGGGTAGCCCGTTATCTGTGTCCATTCACAGTTTCCTCGCCAGCCCATCTGTCCTCAAAACACAACCGCCGTGGAGCGTGCAGGCTGGGACAGTTTCTCCATTTACACCTTTGCCTTCAGAGGCTGCTGGGAGAGCCTGGCCCCTAATTAAAGATCTGAACAAACATATTGCCAGGGCAGTTATTAAACTGCTCTCTTTTGTTAAGGGAGATGCTGTTTGTCAGCAGTTTGTAGATTTAGATATTTAGCGTGTGTTTCTGTGGCCCAGCAAAATATTTGTGTTTTTTAGAATAATTCAATTAGAATGTTGTACGTGTAGCTACCATGGCACACATGCTATCAAACCCCCTTATGAGTGTCTGGACTCATGACAAAGACACACAGCTTACTCTTAGACAGGCAGGCTTTATAACACACGTTATACTTGAGTGCTCAGAGCTACAAAGACAAAATGACAAGATTGAGATCATGACTCATAACTTTGAACAAGGCAAAGTCTCTGCCTCCTGAAGTACGTGTGTTTTTAAGACGCACTGCAAGGAGTCTGATTTCGCTGGCCAAATGGTCTTAGTCAAGAGGACAAATGTTCCTTTCTCTAAAGATCCAGCCGTTAGAACCAGTTAGAACCAGTATGGGTGAGATGGGTGGGACTGGGGACATGGAGTCTGCAGCTGTCACATCCCCATTCTCGTCCCCACAGCAGATTTGAAGGTCACTCCCTCTCCCTGCACACACTTGGGAAATGCTGCTGGAGAGATCAGAGAGAAGGGACGATGGCTCGACGGAGTACTTACTGGCCCAGAGAAAGTCTGCTTGGAAACGGGCTCCTCTCCAGATGCCCCACAGTGAGCAGAGTGAGGTGGGGGAGCTCTGGTAAGAAGCCACAGAATGCTTGCCAGACCAAAGTGACCCCCTCAGCAATACTGAGAGCCTTGGGCCTTCGCCATCTGGTCAGGAACACCAGCTCCAGGGTTGTCACGTTGGATACCAGATAGGAGCTCTGAGAGATGCTTTTGAATTTCTACCAAATGGCCAGGGACACCGAGGCCACGGACACAGAGGCCAGGGACACTGAGGCCACAGACACTGAGGCCACAGACACCGAGGCCAGGGACACCGAGGCCAGGGACACTGAGGCCAGGGACACCAAGGGGTTCGAGATGCGCATCCCCATGGGGAAACCTGGTGACTACTCGCTGCTCTCAAGTTTCAGTATAGGTTGATGTCTCCATTTGGTTAAATACTGGAAAATCTGAGGAACAGTACACAAATCGTGAGCCAAGGTCCTTGTTCTGAACACTTACGAGCCAGCGTGATTCACCAAAACCGTGTACTCCGAGCTAATGCCAGGAGAAGCTTGGGCCGATGCCATGTGGTTGTCACAGCTGCAGAGTCCTCCAAAGCAGACACACACACACACACACACACACACACACACACACACACACACACACGACACAGAGAGAGAAGAGAGAAAAGAGACAGAGAGAAGAGAGAGAGAGAGAGAGAGGGAGAGGGAGAGGGAGATGGAGATGGAGAAGGAGAAGGAGAGGGAGAGAGAGAGGAAGGTCTTCCAGAGGCGGCAGAGTCATTATTGTTGAAACAGGGCTGACAAGATGGCGCAGAGCGTAAAGGCACTGTCACCATGCCTGATGGCTTGAGTTCTAGGCCTGGAGCCCATATGGGAGAAGTAGGAAACTGACTCTTGAAAGTTGTCCTCTGGCCTCCATGTGTGTGTCGTTAACATGTGCATATTAAAAAAATTTTTTTTGAGATAAGGTCTCTCTATGTACTCCTGGGTGTCCTGAAACTTTCTCTGTAGACCAGGGTGGCCTCAGCGCTCAGGGACCTGCTTGTCTCTACCTCCCGAGTGCTGGGATTAAAGGTCTATGCACCACATCAAGAAAAAAAACCATATGTTTTTAATTGTTAAAATATGCAGGCCATGGTTGAACAAAGAAGAAAGGGTGCCGAAACCGGGACGACACAGGAGAAAGTGAGGCAGACGTGAGGGCCTGGACTTAGCAGGCTGCTCTGGCTAAGGTAGGGCTACGCCCACAACGAAGAGAGGCTTTAGGGTGCCCTCTCTCTTGAAGGGATACGAGTTTACTTTGTTTTTGTCCTTAGCAATTTAGTTTAATTTTTCTCACCTTAAGGCAGACTTTTGTTTGTTTGTTTGTTCTTAGCATAAAGTACGGAGATTTCTCTAAACTCCTCAAAGCGTGAACATCCCCCACCCACGAGTGGGGCTGGCTCACGACATTAGACATCACTCCTGGAGCCAGACATTCGGATTTTTTCACAGATGCATCAAGAGATAGACCCACCATTACAGTGTCAAACAGAAGACCCCTCCTGGCTCCTGAGCCACCCCTGCCTCTGACGACCACAAATCCTTCCACGACACCGGCAGCTTCGCATTTCCAGTGTCACAAGGTTCAAGTCATGCAGTGTAGCCTTCCACACTGGCTTCGTCGTCCATTGAGTCACAGGCGTAACGTCTCCTCCAACGTTATTTCTGATTTGATACCTCATCTCTTTATCAACATTAAAATAATATAAAAATTTTGCTTTGTTGCTTTGCTTTCCAGTGCTGGGGATTGGACCCAGGGCCTTTGCATACAACTTGCAATGTGGCTCTGACTGGCTTTGTGCTTACTGGGCGCACAGCTGTGCATTTGATTACTCACCTACTCAAATATGACTTCCAGGTTTTAGCGATTATGAATTGTTATCACTACAAATATCCACATACGAAACTGTGTGTGGACGTGATTTTTGAACTCCTTTGGGTAAATGCAGTGTGCACAGTTGCTGTGTCATACAGTATTTGTACATTTGGTTTTGTAAACAGTCACCAAGCCATCTGCTAGGTGGCTATAGCATGTTTCTTCCTCGCGCTGTTGCTCTGTGGGCCAGAGAGCATTCGGTGGTGTTGGTCACTCTGAGGTGGATAGTGGTGTCACACTGTTAAGTTTGTACTCACTGGTAACAGAGACGGGCACGCTGCGTCACAGATAACCACACAGAAGGGGATGGTTTAACCAAGACAAACATTCTAAGAACTTTACAGTTTTGATTTTTTTTAAATTTGTTTTGTTGCTTTGTTTTCCAGTGCTGGGGGTTGAGCCCAGGGCCTTGAATACAGCAGGCTAGCACTCTACTGCTGAGCTACACTCCCAGGCTTGTCGATTTGCTCAAAAGTCTAGCAGTTTATTTTTTGTGATTGTAGGCAGATTCTACAGTTTTATGGGAAGTAAAGCTTCTCATAAAGGTGCTATCTTTTTAAAAAATATATTTTATTAATTTATTCATATTACATCTCAATTGTTAAAAGGTGCTGTCTTTATCTTGGATTAGTTAGAGGTCACCTGACGGTGTTTGCTCCCAGGCTCTGCCCCATTGCTTCGTCTGTCTTTTCCTTTGAGAAACCACGTGTAGCTCTAGAGTAGGGCTGCAATTTCGGGCGGGCTCGGTCGTCAGTGCTGTTCTTCTTCAATCTTGCCTTGCGCGTTCTGGATCCCTTACTTCCCATAAAACTGTGGAATCAGTTGACAAGCACAAAAATAAATTACTAGACTTTTGACCAAACTGACAATATCAGGAAGAAGTGACATTTTGACATTTTTCCTATTCATGAGCACAGGGCTCTCTGTCCACTTCATTAGTTCCTATTTCTTTGTTTCTCCTTTTTAGACTATCCTGTCATTTCTTTTGTTGGGATCTGGACATGATCTGTTGGGTGAGAGGAATCAGAGCAAACTGGATCCTTTGTGGTGTGGTCAGAGGAGTCTATGAACTAGTGACCTCACAAGCGACCCCCGTGTGGAGCTCTTCTGCCAACACTATGTGGGACACAGCATCTAGAACGGTAGAATTATATTACGTTATTTCCTGTCTGATTTTGTAGTAATTTTGCACTTTTGTTTCCTCCCGTGGATGTGAAGAGAAACATGGCTGGTCCAGCTTCCTTGCTGACTGTACTGTCTGTCATGCAGGCAGAATTCCAGCAGCTTAGTCTACCCAGTAGGTAAAATCATTAATTCCTAAAAATGCATCTAGTGAGCAACAGGCATACTGTCAGGCTGGCCGGCGCTACTCTTCCCTGTGACAGCAGCACAGAGATGCCACCCTGACCTCACGGAGGGCAGAGCACCCGCTAGGCCTTTGAGCTCTCCGAGACTCGTCTGTGCTGCGCTTTGGCAGTGTATCAGTCTCAGCTCCTTACTTGCAGTGCCCTGTCACCTACTTTTGTAGAAGTTTCTGCTTTAGTAAAGCAAAGATTCTTCAGACGTGCCCGCTGGTCCCCTGGCTCTGAGAGTTGTTTTGACCTGTGAAGACACTTCTCTGATGGGTATGAGGAGAGCTGCTGGATTCTTCTCTGAGTTTGTTCAGTTTTTTTGTTTACTATTAAGATGGAATGCCTACTTGTAAACTTTTTTGCTTGCCAGCTATGAAACCATAATGTCTCTTTTGGGCAGAAAAGAGTGGGTTGCTGAGAAATGGGTGGTGTATGGGCAACTTTAGGTGTCATGTTGACCGACTTAAGGGTGCTGTGGTGGTGTGAGTGGGTGTCCTCCACAGGGTCAGTGTCTGAACACCGGGTTGGTGCTGATGGTTGGCTAGGTTTAAGGTGTGTAGCCTGCTGGAGAAAGCACATCACTGTGTGTGGGCTGCGAGGTCTCAAAACCACACTCCACTCCCGGCGCTCTCTACTTCCTGCTTCCCACCGCACTTCCGGGACAGACTCTGGAACCACACAGCAAACAAGCCCTTCCTTCTGTAGCCTGCCTTCCTCATAGTGTTTCAGCCATCGATAGACAGTGAGCTAATGCAGACACCATGGTGACCTGTTTCTTGGCCTGTCTGTTGATTCCAGATAAGGCTGTCATGAGCCCGTGGTCAGAGTGTGGAAAATCCATTCTCAGTGTGGATCCTCGAGTGGGCAACACCCCATCGGCTGGTGTCAGATCAGACAACGGGTGGGAGAAAGGGAAATGCACTCTGCCTTTTCTCTAGAGCAAGGTGCTCTTGACTACGAGAATTCCATGGTCTTTGGCGTCAGGACCATGAGCAGCTTCCCAGGCCCCTAGGCCTCTGGCTTTACGTTAAGGACTGCACCGCGGCTTCCTCTGTCCTAAGGCTTTTGCATTTGAGCCCAACCATGCCAGATCCCACAGTCTAGCATGGAAATTCTCGGTCTCTTTAATCATTCTAGCCATCCCATAAGTTAAGTCTTCTTTTGTTTATTTGTTCTGGTTAGGTTGGGTTTTTTTTTTGTTTGTTTGTTTGTTTGTTTGTTTGTTTGTTTTTGGTCAGTTTGACATAAGCTAGGGACCTCTGGGAAGAAGGGACCTCAACTGAGAAAATGGCTCCATCAGACTGGCCTGCAGGCGAGTGTATAGGTTATTTTCTTGATTAATGATTGATGTGAGTAAGTCCGGCTCACTGTGGGTGGTGCTATCTCTGGGCACATGGTCTTGAGATAGATATATCTCAAGCTGGATGATCCTTGGACAGCAAGCCAGTTAGCAGTGCACCTCTGTGGTTCCTGCTTCGGTTCCTGCCTCCCCTCAATTATGGGGTGCATTTTAACAGGAAGATGACGTCGTTAGGAATCACTGTGTGATGGATTTGGGGCCTGGGTATGTGGACAGCTCCTGGCTGTCCTCTCAAGTCTGGAGACAAGTTGGTTGGCTAGAAGCTGACCATACACAACCAAGCACGGAACCAAAGAAGTAACTTCGATCTGACCATCAGCCCCCCTTTTATCCTCCAGTGCCCTAGCTGGACATGTTTTCCCTCAAGTCCATGGGAGGGAACAACAGTACACGCAGAAACACGCTGGCAACCTTCAAGGTGGTTTATATCGTTGTATGTTTGTATCGTGAGGTTGTTTTGCTATAATCTCATCGTTCAGATCAAAACGCAACACATGGCTGAGTCCAGAACCCAAGGACGGGAAACGGATTCCTCCTCCTCACAGGGGAGCTACAGTTGCACGACAGAGGGCAACCACTTAGGACGGGCATGCTGGCTGGCTCTATGCCAACCTGACACGAACTCCAGTCATTGGAGAGGAGGAAGCCTCAGCTGAGAAAACCCCTTAATACAACCAGGCTGTGGGCAGGCCTGTAGGGCATTTTCTTAATTAGAGACTGATGGGGTAGGCCCCGCCCATTGTGGGTGGGGTCATCCCTGGGCTGCTGGTCCCGGGTTCTGTAAGGCAGTAGGCTGAGCGAGCCATGAGAAGAAAGCCAGTAATCAGCGCCCCTGCCCACCACCATGGCCTCTGTGTCAGCTCCTGCCTCTGGGTTCCTGCCCTGTTTGAGTTCCTGTCCTGACTTCCTTCAGTGACAAACAATGATGGGTGTAGGCCACACAAAGCATTGCATTTGGTCATGGTGTTTCATCACAGCCACAGTAACCCTAACTAAAACAGAGGGACAAGGGATTGGGGCCATAGGTGCAACTGGTCTCCCACATTGCTCCCAGATCTTCTGGTATAATGACTGTTGGCAGGGTGCCTAGAAGTTGCCACTGGAAAGCACACACCTTGTAGCACGGTTGTTTGATCAAACAGAATGGCCTGTAAGACACTTGGCATGGCGCCCAGCCTATGTAGGCATAACAAGCTACAGGCACCGTGTCGGGGAAAGAAGGCTGGACTGAGTGACTCGCGCTATGGGCCTGCACTGGAGAGACGCTGTGAAGGAAGTGAGACAGTCACTCCGGTAACGGACTGAACGCGTGGGTGACTTAAGATAGAGCATCAGGAGGACCAGTGCTCAGACGACTTGCTTCATTTTCGATTTCCACCCTTTCTTTGGGAACTTGTCCTAAGGGATGAGGAGACAGTGTGTTCAGTGACGTTCCTCAGCACAGCACAAAAAAGCTACTTAGTTATCATGCGAGGCAGAGTTGTCGATTGGAAAAGCAGCTGGTGCTTGCCGTTCCTTCTGCACGGGCACGATCATCCTAATGACCACACGGGAGGACCGCTAACCTAATTTCTCAGAGACATTCATCATGTAGCAATGAATCCTGGGGCACACTCTGCCATTCACAGAGGAGAAGTGGGTGTCTTGATCACAACAGAGCACGCGCTACGAAGTGCCAAAGGTCAGGGTGACGGAGGACCACCCCTCATCTTGTCTTTACCTTCCGCGGCAGCTGTGAGTCTGATGGGTGCTCACTTGCACTAATGCACCCACAAGCTGCAGACCAGGGGACACTCCCTTGATGCATTAGCGCAAGCAACTGCCAGCCAAACAAAACCGCGAACACCCCACACACGGTGATTTAGTGCTGTGAGACTAGGATAAAGAACGAAGGCAGCTGTTTGTGCCTACTTACGACACTCCTTGTAGGCAAAGCAGGAAAACAGCGTTCTACTGCCAGCGAAGGCAGCAGTGCAGGCTCATCAAAAATACGGGTTTGCTTTTGTAGTCAAAGAACGTGAGTTTGCTCTACTTCACCTCCTGGCCTGGACTCCTCTGAAGTCCATGTAATTTAAATAAGAAAGTTGTTCTAGGGAGCCACCACATTCAAAGAAGTGACCCTTTCTGAATATTGAAAGAATCCCCAGTGTTTGGGTCCACTCCTGGGTGAGGTGGTGTTGCAGGGTTCTTGGGATGCCACCCAGAGAAAAACGACCTTGGAAAGTTGCCAAAGGAAGTTGTTTACCTTGTTTTTTTGCTTGTTGTGCAAATGGGTCTCAGCTGCGGTGAGAAAACAAGCACATTTCAAGCTCTGTGGAAGTCAACGTTTCCTACTTCTGTCAAACTCTAGACAAAAGAGTTTATTGTTCATTCTTGGAGCGGCTGACTTCCAAATGGACTCTGCAGTTCAGACGACTTCCAAATCGACCCCAAGCTGGTATGCCTGGCTTCAAGGGGCAACTGGGTCACTCCCTGTATTTTGAAGAACTAGTTCCCCTGAGTTCCTCCATTTATGTATTTACACACACCTGCTCCCAGCCCCCAACACACCACACACACACACACCCCACATGCATTCCACACACACACACCACACACATACACCATACACATGCCATACACACATATACACACACACCACACACACACACCCCACATGCATTCCACACACACCATATACACACACATACCACACACACACACCATACACATGCCATACACACATTTACACACACGCACATACCACATGCCCACACAATATACACACCACACACACACCCCATACACACACCCCATACACACACCAGACACACATCACACACACCATACACACACACATACCACACACACACACCATACACACATATATACACACCCACATACCACACCCACATACCACACACACCCACACAATACACACACACACCACACACACACACCACACACACATACCACACACACATACCACACACAATATATATGTACACACACACCACACATACATACCACACACATAACACACACACACACACACACACACACACACACACACACACACACACACACACACGATCTCCACCTTGCTGGTCACAGATCATATTCCAGGTGGCACTCAAGCATGGACTGCCAACCTGTCTGGAGATTCATACACTTTTGCCCCATCCTTGAGTCATCACCTTCTGAACACTCCCACAGTCCCACACTAGGTCGTGTCTGTTGAGAAAAGTTCTGTCGAGTGACAGACAATCAAATGAAAAAAGACTTGCTCTTCATGTTGGGTTTATCCTCCACAAACTGGCTTCTACCTTGTGGGTATTTTCTCTACTACTCAACTCAAAACAGTCTCCCCTTCGGAACAAAAGAGGATTGAGAGAGAGAGAGAGAGTGCCTGGTGGAAGATGAACGTCCTATAAGCCTCAGGTGCCTGAGAAACCAGGAGACCTGTGGAAGCTTCGGGTCAGGAGACCCACACACACCAAACCAACTACGTCTGCCACTTCCAGACAGCAGGAGATGACCTGCAGATGGAGTGTCCCATGCCAAAAGTTCTCCCTTTTCCGTCCTATACGACACCAAGACCCAAGGTCAGGAGTGCAGGGTCCCCACATCTGCAGAGACTGTGGCCTGTCCGCTTCAGATACCCGCTTTCTCTTCCTCCCAGGTCACCTCCAAACCTGACCTCGCACCTGGCTCCTGGACCAAGGAAGTCAATGTGTTTCTGCTGCCAGGAAGCCAAATACAGACATGGAGCACCCACCCCCTGACTTGAGAGTGGGTACCCAGGCTCTCACTGTCAGGGCACCTTTCATTCTGGGCTTTTCTTCTAGCCAGGACTCAGCCAGCGCCAAGGTCTGAGAAAGAAAGGCCTAACGCTGGTGATCCTCAGGGTGTGAGCACTAAGCCCACACTTAATCACATCTAAAGCACTGGGGAAGAGAAAAGTTTCCACAAAACACCGCTTTTAGTAATAATAAACTTACGTACCATTTCTAATATGCCAACTCCAGCTCACATAAAAGTAGCCAAGCTTTTACTCAGGATTTGCCATGGGCTGAAGAGAGAGCTCAGGCAGAGGAGTGAGTCCTATGTGAGCATTAAGGCCTGAGTCTGGGCTCAAGAACCTACATAAAAGGCATCCACCATAGCGTGCTCTCCTAATCCCCGTGCTGGGGACCTGGAGGCAGGAGCAGCCATCGTCTTGCTGGTCCACTCGCCTTTGCTCATTCCAAGTCTCAGTGAAAGAGCTCATCTCAAAATACAAAACAAAACAAAAAAAAAAAACAAAAGGTGGATGTCTCCTGAGGTGCAGCACCTGGGGTCCGCCTCTGGTTTCTGCACTCACACATCCAGGAGTCACCACACACAGACACACACCCACAGACTCGCATGCCCATTTATTTAACGCGTGTTAAGTCCTACAGTAAGCCTAAGAAGCAACTATGATTATTCTCTTATAGCCCAAAGAGGGTGAAGAGTGGATGCATCTGGGGGCCACTCGGTTCTCTGCTGAGTCCTTGCCTATACCCTCAGCCCTCGACAGACTGCTAAATTTTGACAATTGCTATGTGTGAGGCCTGGGGTAAGTAAGCACTACGCTATAAACAGGAAATCAAGGTCACACATAGATCTGAGCACACTAAGGAGAAGCTGAGCCCCAGACTTGTATCTATTGGACCACAGTGCCCTTGGTCACCTGGACAGCCCGGCACTGGACCACAGTGCCCTTGATCATCTGGACAGCCCGGCACTGGCCCCGGGCTTGCATCACTCCATTATTTATTCTTCCAGACATATAGATTTATGGTTTTATTTTGTGTCAAACACTGAGTTGAAAGTGTATTTTTAAAAAGGAAAATCAGAGCCAGAAAGGTGGCTTAGTGGGTATTGGCACTTGCAATGACTTGAGATCAATTCCCCAGGACCACTCTGACAAAATGAGAAAACTGAATGCCAAAGGTGTGTGTGTGTGTGTATGTGTGTATAAATGAACACAGTAAAAATTTAAAAGAAGAGTCTAGTCATAGAATTTGCCCTCTGTAGAAGGATTCTCTTTTGTCTGTATGGAAGCATCACCTGTCAATAAAAAGCCAATGGCCTACAGCTGAGTCAGAAAACAGAAGGTGGGATATCCGGTAGGAAGAGAGGATTCTGGGATAGAGCCATGTGCAGGAGGTTTGTCTGGCAAGATATGAAAAGGACAGATGCATGGTACCTGAGCAGAGGTAGCCACACGGCAGGATGTAGATTAGTATAGATGGGTTACTTTAAGTTATGAGTTGGTCAGAGAAGAGCCTAGTTATATAGCCTAGGAATTTGTATGTAATATTCCAGGTCTCACAAGTCTTTATTCTGGGAGTTTGGGAGGAAAAACCACAATAGCCTTCAAGCTTTTTGTCTCATGTAAAGGAGACAAGGCTGGGAGAAAGGCAACTCTGTCTAGCTCAGAAGAATTACTGTGGCCATCTCAAAAGCACAGCCGATGGTGAGTGAAATTTGAAGGGACTTAGGGTTCCTGCATGCTTGTCTGGAGTGTACGGAGACCTGGTCACTGAGCCGATGTCTAAACTCCGGCATATCGCTGAAAACCCACAGGGACTCCTCTAGGGAAATCTAAGACATGGGAGCTTTGGCCAAGTTCATCACAGCTCCCCAAAGAGTTGCTGAAGCTGACTCCTGAGACAGCCTAACTGAGGAACGAGAACGAGAGGAGAGAATCATTATCATTGTTAAACTCCTGATAAATGGCTAGATTGAGTCTGTGAGAGCTAACCATAAAAACACGACAATCAAGTCGCGAGTGAAGGAGCTCACACAGCAGCGGTAAAGTCGACGGCCAAGCGAGCGAGCAGAGCTGGGGAGAAGCCGAGACCCAGGCAGCTGGGCCAATAGGTAAAACACTGCTGAATCCTCACGCAGACAAGCAAGGCGAATGGCATGTAGACGCCGTGGACACAATCCGCGTCCAAGCATCTTGTTGATATGGGACATTTGGAAGTTCTTATTTATGGCTATTAAGACTCCAGTCAACCATATTTTATATTTTAAAACATGAAGCTAAGGGGAAAGCCTTGGAAGAAACTATGCCTTTGCTGATCTTTTTAAAAATTATCATACACAAACTATTACATTATAACTATAGGGGCTGGAGAGACGGCTCCAGAGTTAAAAGCACACACTGTTCTTACAGGGGACCTGAGATCAGGTTTCTAGCACCCATGGTGCACAGCTTACACCCTCCTATAACTCCAGCTCCAGGGGAAATCCAACACCCTTAGCTCCCAGGGGCACCTGTATTCCATACATACATATCCCCTCTACCCCAACTCAAAAATAAAATAAATTGTAAGAAATAAATTATAACTGTTTATTTGTAATTTCTAGGATAAAACACACATGCCAAAAACTATTTAAACCATTCATATCATATGCTTTAGGAAAGCAAGTTACTTTTGCAGTAGTTAATTTTAACCTTTTTTTAGCAAAAAAAAAAAAAAAAAAAAAAAAAAAAATTCCCATGATAAAAAGGAGAATTTCGGTTTTGTCAGATTTTCCTGCAGTGGGACCCCCTAGGTAGATCTACAGGGACCAGGTCCAGTTGTGTCCTTTCCACCTGTTAGAACAGAACAGAGGGCCAGCAGGCTCTTGCTATCACAGCCAATTATTGTAAATATGTCTTTATAGCGTTTGACTGAAAACCTCAACCAGTTGCCCAGCTGCTCAGACACAGGCCCTGCCAGGGCTGGGTCGTTAAGAAAGTCCCTTCGGTTTAGGATGACACACCAGGCCAAGGGCAAGTGCTCACAGGACAGGGGTGGGTGGGTGGGAGGGAGCGCAAGTGCTCACAGGACGGGAAGTGGGGGGTTGGGGAGTGCTTCTGGGCAGCGTGCCTGGCATCCCTGAACGCTGGTGGGAAAACCTTAACAAGCGCCCAACATTCGTCTCTAAAAAGAACACGCTGTCACAATCACCATCCATGTGATAAGCACCCTAGACATTTTCTCTTTGTTAGGTTAATGCTTTTCCACAAGATAATTTAACCAGTTCTCTAAAAAAAAAATAAAATAATAATAATAATAATAATAATAATAATAATAATAATAATAATCACATGTTACCAGGCCCCAATATAGTAATATAGTGGGGTTATTTTATTTTTACTTTGTTTTGAATCCTGCCTTAAACAAATTCCATCCGAATAAATGCTCCCTTTTTAGCTGGTGCACAAGCCTGTGCTGCTCGCTGTCATCAAGCCCCCAGCTGGCTCCCTCTCATATAACAGTTTATCTTCTTGATTTCATTTGAGCAAAATTTATCATCCACAAGCAAAGACAGAAAGTGTGTGAATGTCTAAAGCTTATGTAAATTAAGAGGCCGTGCACACTGGTCCTAAAAATAGTAGATAATTATAGGCATTTCTTCCCCATACGATAATTATAGGCCTCCTGTCATCTTTTCTGTTCTGAATAAGGTCACAGCAGTATTATACAAAATTTACAGTATATTACAAGTTAAAAACACAATAATTAGCAACTGTGCATCTTCAGCACTTGTGATGAATGTTCACAGTAAAAGTTAAAAAAAGAGCATTATTTGTTTTATGTGGACAGTACACACTTAAATTTAATCATCAAGTCCTGCTACCCAATAGGCAATACTCTCTTACTGTTGTAATGCTATTTGCCAAGTTCAGAGTACACCCTTGGGTGGAATTCATCCTTAACGAAGTGACAGGAAGCCAAATCTCTCACCGTCATCTCAACCAGGTGCACTGTATTATCCTGAATTTAATAATTCTGTTGAACATATTGAGTGATAATGAGCAAGTTAAGAGAAACTACTAAGGTTTATTTTGACCATTACAATCAGCATCTGATTCAGAAAAAAAAAAAAAAATCCTCTCACCAAATAATGTGGGTAAATTCAGCAATTTGCTTGGCTTGGGATGTTTTTTTTCCCCAAGCCCTTCCACCGTGGTTTTCTTTATAACGTTCACTGAGGGGCGATACCATCCTTCGGTGGAAAGAACAGGCATAGTTACAGACAGGAGGATTTCTGCTCGACCTCTTAGCTGTTCACATGAACCGGGACAGAGCCATGGATAATACAGAGCGACAGGACGGGCTGTGGTTTCTATTTTGCTGAAGGAAAAAGTCACAGAAGGAGACGCGCATGTCACCCCTACCAGCTCTGTCATGCTGTCAGGGCGGGGCAGGAGAAGGCAGCAGAGTCCAGAAGCCCCTGCTGATGCCCAGGCCTCCTCTTTGCGTTGATAGCTATGGAGGCTGTGTTCCCTCTTGGCTGTCCTGGAATTCAAGATGGCCACCGTGCGCAGGGCCGTTCACCACAGGCCCGCACCTGCTCTAAGACCAACATCCCCGGGGCCGGGGAATCAGGGATTAATCAGAGCCAACTGTCTCTGGCTTTGCCATTTGCCTCCCCCAGACTCCAGGGCTGGGGATACGGCTCAGCTGATAAAGTAGACCCTGAATCCAGAGCCGCAGCACCACACGAGAGGCCGGGTGTAGAGTTGTGTGCCTGCAGACCCCAGTACTGGGGAGGAGACAGGAAGGTCCCTGGGCTTGCTGGCCAGGCAGCAGAGCTGAGTAAGGTAAGAGATCTGATATAAGAAATATGGGGTGGACAGCAACTGAGAAAAGCATTGGACATTATGCCCCCCACCCATGTGTGTACACACACACACACACACAGAGAGAGAGAGAGAGAGAGAGAGAGAGAGAGAGAGGAGAGAGATGAGGAGGACGAGAGAGAGAGAGAGAGAGAGAGAGAGAGAGAGAGAGAGAATATGAGAATAGTGTGGGAACTGGCTCATCAGATTACCAGGTGTCTCCTATGGTATAATTCAGGCATTTACTATGAAGCCTGGAGTCCAAGCCCACAGACTTGAGGAACAGGGAAGTGCTGCTTTGAGTTTGAAAGCCCCCAAAACTAAAAGTGCATAAGGGCAGGAACACACAGGCACTCCAACCCCAAAAGACCGAACTCACCCTTTCTCTGCCATCTTACTCAGTCCCTCAGCAGACCGTGCGACGCCCAGCCATCCTGGTGAGGACAACGTGGCTGTGATTTTTTAACTTCATCTGCTAACTCACGTTTCTCTCAGCAGACAGACCCACAGACAGACTCGGTTGCAGCTCATCTGCTCTCTGGACACCTCCTTAGTCAGACTGACATACAGCGTCCTGCATCCTGTCCACTTAAGTACAGTACCCCAAGCCTGGGGGTTCCCCGGGTCTCCAGAGGTGAAAAGGAACCCGGAAACTGGGTGGGCTGATGGCTTTGTAGAAAAATCTAAGTCTCCAGTGACACTGGAGTGAGCCCCGAAAGTAAGAGGTTCCTAGGAAAGGTCTGGAAAAATCAGAAGGCACCACAGTTCAGGAGAAAGTATTTGGTAACCCGGGAATTTTACATCTGAGACTGACCAGCACTCTCTAGTCTCTGTGCAGTCACCCCAGGTTATGAATACTGAGGGGCTGAGGGCGTCACTCAGGCATGAAACCTTGCCTGTCACACGTGAGGCCCTGGGTTGACCTCCAACATGATCTGTTAATAAAGTCGTGACGGAATGCCATCTCTGGGGAGCTCTTACCCAATTTGAAAGTCATCAATGTGACTCCCCTTCTGTGTGTTCAGTTAAGTGATAGACTCGTTATCCTAAGCTGAGCGTTGCACTGAGACTTTTATCTGTAGTCTCTCCATTCTCTCATCCTCACAGTCCCACAGAGGCCCTCCCTGCACACCTTGGAGATGACTGACGGAGGCTCCCACTCTCTTCCACTCCAACACTCAAGCTCATCTTTCCAAGTATTTTCTAATTTATGATTAGCTATTTTTTTTAAAAACACAAGCATGGTTATTTACCAACCTAAGGTATGATCCAAGTCCAACCAACACTTTAAATAGTTGCATGTCAAATGTTTGGGACAAAGAGAACTGAACACAGTGGTAAAAGGAGGAGGAGGAGGAGGAGGACCAAGAGGAGGAGGAAGAGGAGGAGGAGGAGGGCTGGAGAGAGGAGTCCATGGTTGAGAACACTGGATGCTCTTCAGGGGACCAGGATTAGTTCCTGCCACTCCCTGCATCTCACAACCATCTGTGACTCTGGTTCCAGGAGTCCAATACCCTCTTTTGTATTCTGCAAGCCACCTAGTGTACATGCACACAGACACTCACATATGCACATAAAAGAAAGAACATTAAGACCAGTAAAGAGACACTTGTCTACTGACCAAGGTTGTTCATTCTTGATGCAGCAAATTCCTGTACAAAGCACTGATGAAATATTTCTTCTGTCTTTATAGACCCGCACGCCCATGAAGCAGTCTACCGTTAATTACAATTCTTTTTCTTCCTATAGCGGTCCTGACACTGAACCGACGCTCCATACACAAAGTTCAGATGCTATTAGGTTGTTTTTTTATCAACAGGACTTTCTTAAAACTTCTCTCTCAAGATTTAAAACATAATCTGTTGTCTTCAAACTGCTCTCATATTTTTGCTGTCACAAGTGTGTTTTAGCCATTGTCTTAGGGTTACTACTGCTGTAATGAAACACCATGACAAAAAGCGACTTGGGGGGAAAAGGGTTGTTTTGGCTTGCATATCCTGAAACTTACTGGATAAATGAATTAAGGCTGGAACTAACTCAGTTACAAATTAATGTAATGGCTGTCCTGGATAGTTTTTATGTCAGCTGACACAAGCTAGAGCCATCTGAGAGGAGGTGGTGTGACAATGGGCTAGGGCCTCTCACGCCAATTAGCAATTAAGAAAATGTCCTAAAAGTCCTGGGTGCTATAAGGAAGCAGGCCGAGCAAGCCATAGGAACACGCCAGTAAGCAGCGCCCTGCATAGCATCTGCATCAGCTCCTGCCTCCAGGTTCCTTACCCATTTGAGTTCCTAAATTGACTTCCCTCAAGTCAATTTAGTAAGTTTCTGCAGTGTGCCAGGTGGCAGTGGTGGGCACAGGCTGCTAGGCACAGCACCCGGTGAATATAAAAGCCAAGCCCTGTCGGTCTAGGTGTGGGGAACAAGCTGCCTGTGGCTAGAGCTTCCTGTCTCCTACTAGGCTAGGTAAGTTCTCCCAGGGGGCAAGCACTTGTGTTTGGCACCATTTTGCACTAGGCTAGTGCCTACTACCTATTTATTTACTTGCTGAATAAATGAGTGAACGGACGCTGCAAGCTGATAGAGTAACTGGATGGGGTTTGAGTATTTGAGATGAAACAGTATAGTAGTTTCAACTAAACACCACACGGGCTTGTTTTTCTCTGTAGCCCTTTTGGTTCATAAAATACCTGAGAACTGATGGTGACTACGCTGACAGCCCCCAGAGAAACTGGCCTTCGATGCTCTCTCCCCAGCCCCAGCCAGCTGGTTTCTGCAGAGCATTTTCTGTGGAGCCACAAGCCCTCAGTTGTACTGAAAGTGAGAGCTGCTTCCTGAAGTCAACTCAGACAAGACAAATATGGTTTCCGACTTAATGATAGAACATTTTATCAGCCACATAAAAAATGAGATACATGTGTTCCTCTGCTGTTTGAGGAGCTCTTCCGATGTGTGTGCCGGAACTGTGTCAGCTGCTAACTGGTGAGCCTTTCTGGACACCCTGTCCCAGGAGCATTGCATATATAAACATGCTCTGTTTGAGCAGGACCAGTGACAGCAAAACTGCTTGCTGGTCTCTAAAGAGACCATACTAATGTGCACCAAGGGAGGGGCCCGAAGCCTGACAGAGGGTTTCCCCCAGTGTAAACCATACAACCCATTTCAATGGCCAGAATATAGCAGTTTAAAGTGCATCCCTAGTTAATTACATTCAAAGAGTAATAATAAAATCATCTATTAAATTTTAGAACTTCCTCTTTAAAATATTAAATATTTGGCAACCACAAGGCAGTTTGATGTCTCTCGGAACAATGCGTTTTCTTACTCAAGCTGGCTAATAAGAATGCTCATGAAGCTCTTCCAGGGAGTGAGAAAGTATGTTTGTCTTGTGAAGAAATACTTAAAGAAACACTGTTTCTGCCAGATGTCTGAGGCCTGTTAAATATCCAAAAGAGCAGCAGCCACGTTTTTTGTGATACAACAACTGAGTCACAAATACTCCATAATAATAATAACTGACAGTGTATGATAAAACGCCACACAAAGCTGAAGCCAAATGTTTGCTGAGCCCATTGGAGCATTGTCTGGCTTTTAAAATGCGGTCACTGACAGCAGGGCGTGGTGGCGCAGGCCTTTAATCCCAGCACTTGGGAGGCTGAGACGGGTGGATCTCGAAGCCAGCCTCAGGGAGTTCCAGGATAGCCAAGGGTACACAAAGAAACCCTGTATCTAAAAATAAAAACTAAAGAGGAAATTGGGTCATTGATCATGCCCGTCGGCAGCACGGGGAAGAGCAGGATGAACAGCTGGCCCTACAGAGACTCTTATGGGACTCAAGGCAGAGAAGGGGAGAACCGCTTTGACGTCAGGGTCTGTACTCCCCTCAGCGTCCTCTCAGGTCACACAAACTTGCTTTCCTCACCATCGCCCTCCTTTCTGACCTGGCACCCAGGAAGTCGCTGTGAGGTCACCCCAGTGTCCCCTCTTTGTCTTATCATCATCTCTGCACAGTGCAGCTCCTCCCCAGCCTCCCCCCCCACCCCTTCTGTGCCCCAGTACTCCTGACAATGCTTTAGGAGTTGTTGGCTCCCCACTGCCCAGTTTGGTCACAGCCATAGGGTTCGTACCAGGTGAAAAATCATGCACTTTCCATCCTATCAGATGGAAAATATTTCTAAGGCTCTTAATGGTTTCGTCCATTTTGTAAGCGGCACAATGGGCAAAGCTCTGGCCCTGGCATCCCTAGCCCACCAGACTGAACCGTGATGTGCAAACGACATCACAAACTGAGCAGCACTGAAATGGCTACTGGCTGTTCCCAGCTTTACCCTTTTGAGGAGCTGGCTGAGTCCTCTCCAGGCGTCCCCACGACACGTTCCAGACGCCTTTGCGTATCTGCATACTCATCCTTGCCCACAGTTCAGCTGCTCTCACAGGCAGGTCCCCAGGCCCAGCCCAGGCCCTTCTCTACGAGTCCTGACTCAGACTTTGATCCACATCAACCCAAAAGAATGAACTCCAAGTCCACTTTCCTATTTCTCATGGTTCAGAAGTCTTTTCTTTCTTTCCTTCGTTCTTTCTTTCTTTCTTTCTTTCTTTTTTTAAGATTTACTTATTTATTACATATACAGTGTTCTACCTGCATGTAGGCCTGCAGGCCAGAAGAGGGCACCAGATCACATTATAGATGGCTGTGAGCCACCATGTGGTTGCTGGGAATTGAACTCAGGACCTCTGGAAGAGCAGGCAGCACTCTTAACCACTGAGCCCTCTCTCCAGCCCCCTCAGAAGCCTTCTCTGTTTTCCCGTTTCTCCCCAAGCACCGTCCTTCTCCTGCTTGTGGAGCCAAACAGTCTGTGCTCCCCGGGTTTTCTACAGAGATTGAATGAGGGGACTGTATCAGTTTCCTACTGTCCTTTTCTGAAAGACCTTGAAACTTCTGGTTCAATTCAATAGCTATCTTGTCCAATCCCGTGTGTGTTCATCCTCTGTGTCATCCCTCGAAGGTCTCAGAAACAAACAGCAGGCTTCTTACTAAAGACATCTTTTCTCCAAACATGTGAGATTAAGCCAGGGTTGAGCCCGGGCCTAAGTCAGGCTCATGGGTGCTTCCCTAGTCAGTCGCTGGTGATCAAGGTGGCTCTGTCCCCAGGGTTGACTGACCATGGGTTAAGGGGAAAAGAAGAGAGCAAGTTAGATGACACAATCCCAGGTGCTAGCCTGGGCTCATTCCCCACCAAGGCTTCAAGAGTGAATGAGTAAAAGCACAGATACCAAAGGAGCTTTTCAAGTCTTTGCCCAAAACTTCTTTGCTTCTGTCTTACAGATTAAAACAGATCCCATGGCCAAGTCCAGAGTTGGTCTCGGGGTCCCCAAGAGATGGTGTAGACAGAGTTGGTCTCGGGGTCCCCGCGAGATGGCATAGATATAATACACAGAGAAAAACGAACAGCAGGCGCATTTTCAGTGGCTGCAGTTGGCCAGCCTGGGCGTCTAGTCCGCATGATGTTCAATTTGCTGGCATGGACTCGCCATGGAAAACCTACGCTGACCATTTGCCAAGAAACTCTCGGTGACCCAGGAAAGCTGAGGACTGGAGGGCGCGTGGTCTATGTCCTGGCACAGCGGGAGAGGACTGGTAGTCTAGCTCAACCAATCATGCAAACTCAACTCCTACTCTCGGCCTTTTGTTCTAGGCAAACTCAAACATTCACGTCACCCAGAAATGCCTCCGTAGAGTAACGCTTAATCTGGTGCCCGCGAGCCAGTCAAGCTCTCACGACGTCTAGTGTGGACTTAGTCCACAGTCGCCGATCTTTTCTAAAATGGTCTCTGGGAAGGTAGCATCAGTGCTGACTAGATTCTCTGAGTATCTGGAAAGACTGACAGTCCCTCCCTGCATGTTATCAAAGTTAAATGCCACACAAGGCAGACACACACGCACAGCAGACCTCTCACCAAGATAGTCTTTGTCTCCGAATACAAAAGACTCAGCCCAGGGCTCATGCCACACTGTCAGCAAAGGGCACCGAGCTACCACAAAAGTCATGTCGGGTCGGCCTGGCTTGTCCAGGACCGATCTGCACTTCACAACTGTGGCACACACTGTTCAGTGTCTCCTCTGTCATGGTGGAGTTAAAGGGAACAGGACAGTGAGCAAGGCAAGACACATGGAAACAAGATTTGGCTCTAGACCCAGATTGTCTCATAAAATGTTGGAAAGACGAGAGACGCTGCACACCACCCAAAACACAGACGGGGCTAGAGCTCATGGTGTTCTGTCACCGGGAGCTGCTGAGGGCCTGTCTTTGGCCAGAGTCACCAAGCAAACATCATGGGACAGGAAAGGTTTGGAATTGGAAAAGTAAGAGGGAAGTTGACAGGCTGAAGAGCATAAGAGAAGCAAGCGTAGTGAGGCTGGTGAGCGCCACAGCCAGCCAGCCTGGAACAAAGCGGAGTCAGCAGAGACTTGGCTGGTTAGACGCCTAGAGGTGAGGTGGGGCTGCTCTGACTGCCCATGGGACACAGGCTTATCTTACCGATGAGTCCGCTTATGACCCTGACAAGACAAGAAGGGAAAGTTCTCCGTAAAGAACATCGATTTGGGCCAGGTAGTGGTGGCACACACCTTTAATCCCAGCACTTGGGAGGCAGAGGCAGGTGGATCTCTGTGAGTTCAAGGCCAGATTGGACTACAGAGCAAGCTACAGGACAGCCAGAGCTATTACACAGAGAAACCCTGTCTTGGAAAAACAAACAAACAAAAAACACATTGATTTGGTGACATCTGCTCATAAAGGAAAGAAATTAAGAAGGGCACTAGTTAGGAGTCTATTAGCGCAAGCCAAGCATGGGTCCAGAGGAGTTGAAATAGAGACTGGAAAGAGGGGCAGGTACATCCCAGAGGCACCACAGGGGAAAAAAATCAATGTCTATTTCATATAATGGTACATTATGTATTTGGGGGCGTAAATCTGTCCATTCCTGGTGTAACCATGGCAACTTGCCCAAAGGAATAATTATGTAGTGCACAGGACCAGCGCAGAAGGCTGGTGCGATGGTTCAGGGTGGGAAGGCACGTGCCAACAAGCTTGATGACCGAAGGCCAATTCCTGGAACCTAAAGAGAGCCAAACTGCCTCCTAAACTAAACACACGGGGGGGGGGGGGGGGGGGCTGGTGGGGGGGGTGTAATTTAAACAATTTAAACACTTTTAAAAAACAAAAATAGGCCGGCAAGGTGGTGCACGCCTTTAATCCCAGCATTCCAGAGGTAGAGGCAGGTGGGTCTTTGTGAGTTCGAGGCCAGCCTGGTCTACAAAGACTACAGGACAGCCAAGGCTACATAGAGCAACCCTGTCTTGAAAAACCAAAAATAAATAAATAAATAAAATAAAATTGTAAAAATCACAAAAATAGATAAATTCACATTCTTCAATAGAGAATTGGGGACTTTTTTTTTTTACTGATTATTTGTGAGAAAATTCTTAATATCTTCCATTTAGTGTCTTTAACTGGGGTTAACAGGGATTACTGTGAAACCGAGATGAATGAAACAAGCATATTAACTATTCTGTCGTCGGTTACATGTTCAACGCCAGACCAATAATGACAGATTTATAGCTACCTCACTCAGCATTCGCAACCTAACCTTCCCGGTGGTGTCACTATTGTGTAAGTCAGTATTGTTTCCATTTCTTTTTCTTTAATGTTTTTTCCCATGTATGAGTGCTTGTGTGTCTGCACGCCACAAGAGGGCATCAGATCCCTTCATAAATGGTCGTGAGCCACCATGGGGGTGCTGGGAATTGAACTCAGGACCTCTGGAAGAGCAGCCAGGGCTCTTACGCACTGAGGAACCGCAGGAACCGCACTAGCCCCTCATTTCCACTCCAGTCAAGGGAAATAAGCAAGGTTAAACAAGTTCCCACGCAAGAGGACAGAGTTTGAGCCACATCTTCCTACCTGAAAGCCTCTTTTCCAGAAGAAGAACATTCAGGGCAAGGAAGTAGGAAGAGGTGGGTCCTCCTTAAAGAACCAGAATCAAAGGATCAAAATCTTAGGTGTTTGTTCTACTTAGAGGATCAGCATTTTAGGATGTGTCAGGTGCAGCAGCGTACGCCTTTAAATTCCAGAACTTAAGAGGCAGAGGCAGGCAGATCTGAGATGGAGGCCAGCCTGCTCTACAGACCAAGCCCAGGGCAGCCAGGGCTACACAGTTGAAAGAAAAAAATATCTGACTTTAAAACTCTGTTTCCAAAAATAAAAACGTAAGCCAGAATTTTAGGGTGCTGGCTGATGAGCCTTGACATTTCCTTAATGAAACAAGTTAAGTCTTTATTTAAGGGCGAGAAAAACTTGCAATTTTCTTCCATTGATAGGCCAGACAGATAATAGAATGGTAGCAAAGGTTATTAAAATTTATGTGGAGACTAGCGCAGATTGGAAGGACTACAAAGTGAATTCTTTAAGCACAAGAGAACGGTGGTTTAAAAAAAAAAAAAAAAAACAGCACAATATGAAAGAAAACTCCTTTGGCCTCAGATACCTAAATCTGTCAAAAGGCACTGGATCCTCAGATGCCGGGTTCTTTCCTGACTCTTCTAGAACTTACTCTCTATGTAGAATATCAAAGCCGGCGGGATAGGAGGTGCCCCAAAATGTCTTAATTCAGAGAATTAGTGCTAACGGAGCCTGATTAGCTCCATTTATCTCTAATTAATTACCTTTATCTAATTAGACACTTTGTTTCCAGTAGACACGGAGTCAAGCCGACTAGATTATTAGTGTAGTCACTGTGCCTTTACAAAATCCTGAAATTAATGAAACGTGCAAAAGGACCTGCAGTTCTAATTGCACAGGTGTTGCCTCATGGCAGAGCTTTATCGTCTGATTACACCAAGGGGTTATTAGTGACTTTTATATAGAGGAGGAGCCCATGAAATGTACCTTAGCAACAGCTCATTAGTTTAGGGTTGTTACTGTATTATTTATCACATTCCACCTTCCCCATTATCTAGATTGATTCATGGACCTATATACTTTTCCTCTCCTCTGTACAGAAAAAAATAAAACAAAATAAAATAAACCATCATTATGAAGAGTCCAGATGCACTGTTGAAAAACGCAGAACTGCATTTGTTCATTGGCTACAATCTGATTCTTTAAGACAAAAATCTCTAAAGTTACCTGTGATCAGAATCAAGTTTATGGTTATTTTCTATGGACTGAGCAATACGGAAGGATTGGTACCTTTGTTTTAAACAATATATGGCTCTCTCAATGTTTTCACCTAACTGAACCCACACATCAAGGTACATAGAAAGGAAAAAGCAAAGTATTTTTTGAATTGAAACATACTTGCACTTGATTTTTCTCTGTATCTTCCCAAAATAGATTGATAAAACATAATCTGTATATGTGTGCATCAAAATATTTATAAACTCCCATCTGTTTTACATTTTTGTTTCTTACGAATACATTTGATGACAGATGGGGGAAAGTAACAAATTGTAAATATGGTTTAGATGAAAAAAAATGCAAGATTTCAGGATCTGTTTATAAAAAGAAAGTGCTTTTTCATGGCAAAGTCAGGTGTACACAAATGACTACCGCGTCTCAGCCTTTACATCCGAGTGGGTCCCTCATAGCTATTTGAGGAAACACTGCTTTTCACCATCATGGAGTGACTAAGCAGCTAGAAGCAAAGCCAACCACGACCCGATCCCAACACATAAACATGTCTACCGATGGCACAGAAATTCATTTAAATAATTTGTCAACATAAGTATGTCAAATGAGGTTTTAAAGTCACTTCTCTCTCTGCTGCCCCCCATCCCCCCACCCTTCTGCCCCCTCCCCCCGCCCAAAAAAGAAAACCCCTCTACAGCTCTGAGCCACCTACTGCCTGCCACTCGCTCACTGCTGGATCTAAACCAGTGAGCTGATAACGGTAACCGTCATGTAGAGCATGACAGCTAATTTGAGTAGTAATAATGAATATTTAATGATCCTCCTTTCAAGCATGCACATAAAACTTTTCATGTGTGCCTTACTAAAATTATAACCATTAATCTAAAAATTATTGCTACAACTGAAATAATAGCCAAGAATTATAGATTATAGCCAAGTCAGAATACTGCGTAAGTATTCCTTACAAACACACACACACACACACACACACACACACACACACACACACAAACTAGTATATTGCGTAACTATTCTATACAGACACAGACACACACACACACACACACACACACACACACACACTAGTATATTGCGTAACTATTCTATACAGACACAGACACACACACACACATACTGCATAAGTATTCTGTGCAAACACAGACATGTACAAGGCTACGGCCTTCTATTTTCATTCAAATCTTCTCTTTGAAAAGTATCGAAGTTTTGTGATTTGTAAATATTCAAATCTGGATACAATAGGCTAGCATTTTTATCAAGAAATAACTATATTGCCAACCTCATTTTCACTCCTCCTTAGATTTTGTTTAGACACTAAACAAAAATAACATGTATATAAAAATGTGGCCCTTACAGAGGGAGTATTTTTAGGGTGTTCCACCTAAATCAAAGAAAGGGCAAACTAAATTTACCAGAAAGGTAGCAATGTTCTACCTGAAGTTTCACTAACGTAAGTGGGTAGTTGTTTCAGGGTGGCTCTCAGTGGACGCCACAGTGTGACTCTGCGGGAGGAGTCTAGAAATGCATGAAGGTCTTAGCAATGGGCTTTGTGCACTGATGGATTTGTTTGTTTGTTTGTTTTTGAGACAGGGTCTCTCTGTGTAGCCTTGGCTGTCCTGGACTCACTTTGTAGGCCAGGCTGGCCTCGAACTCACAGCAATCCGCCTGCCTCTGCCTCCCGAGTGCTGGGATTAAAGGCGTGCGCCACCACGCCCGGTGATGGATTTTTTAAAATCACACTTCTAAGTTACGTCGCTCCTGGTGTCTCCATGTGACTTGATGATTTCATATGCCTGAAATGTCGTGGAGAGACATACCTACCCGCCCTTGACGGTTGGATCTGCTTTCATCGTGACAGGGGAAGTGAAAACCAATGCCATGGTGGCTGCAAACATGCGATCTACAGTGAATCCTAGCACACGTTATTAATGTGTTTACAAGTGTGAACTTACACAAGTCAACGGGGAAGCAGCTTAATAACGTGGAGGGAAGTGCCCAGAAAACGCGAGGTTCCTGCCTGTTTAGTCTCCTTCACCCTGAGCTCTGTCCAGCTGTGCGGCTAAAGGAGGAGGACAGGAGTGTGTGGCCTGGGCCACAACGAGGCCTGGTTAAGGGAATGGCAGAGAAAGGGAAGAGGAAAGGAGTGGAGGGAGAGGTGAGCTCAGGCCCAGCTGAGCAGTGCGCCAAGAGGGTACTCACTACCAGAAGGGTTCTCAGTACCAGGAAGGCACTCAGTACCAAGAGGGTACTCAGTACCAAGAGGGTTCTCAGTACCAGGAAGGCACTCAGTACCAAGAGGGTACTCAGTACCAGGAGGGTTCTCAGTACCAGGAGGGTTCTCAGTACCAGGAAGGCACTCAGTACCAAGAGGGTACTCAGTACCAAGAGGGTACTCAGTACCAGGAGGGTTCTCAGTACCAGGAAGGCACTCAGTACCAAGAGGGTACTCAGTACCAGGAGGGTTCTCAGTACCAGGAAGGCACTCAGTACCAAGAGGGTACTCAGTACCAAGAGGGTACTCACTACCAGGAGGGTACTCAGTACCAGGAGGTACTCAGTACCAAGAGGGTACTCACTCAGCCTCTTCAGGCCTCAGCTTTAAAGGCCACAGGTCTCCAGCGGTGCAGTCACTAAACGCCATCCTAACAGAGCAGGTGTTCCAGCTAAAGCCAGGGCGGAGGCAAATGAAGAAAGCGATTCCATATGCCCTCCCAGCAGACAAAGGGTTTTGGAGTAAAATGGCGGCATCCTCAGGTCTCTCACATGAGGGCTCCTTACGTAGTCTCCTGCTCGCCTCAGCAGCCTTCCTGCTGCTTCCACTCAGATGTGGCCTTCTGTCAGCACGGGCTTCATCTCTTTGTAGTTCTCTGATCTGCCATAGGTCTCTTTTGATGGTAGATATTTATGGAAGAATCTACCCCAACTAATTATACCTAAAATAAACAACTTAACTTTGTTACGTTACACAGGCACGGACAGCACACTGGTAATAAGTGTGTGTTCAGACACTGGGACGTTCGTCTTTCCATTTACTGTGTTTTGTGGCCACTTCCATCCCGTCAAATTTTGACAGATGAGCTTTGGATTAAGTTCCTTAGCACCAAGGAGTTCTGAACTGCAGGGCGTGGTGAAGGATGCAAGAAGAAGACCAGTGGACAACGGGAAAGCAAAAAGGGGGGCTTTGTTCCGTAAGGGAACCCTGCTTGTGGGCAGAGAGAGAGAAGAAAGCTGCAGTGGGGGTGTCGGGACACACGGAACAGTAACACCACACTAAAGGTCTGTTTATTCACTAAGCTGCTGGGGGCACCCAGGATGAACACGTCGAACCCAATGTGCTCACATACCCTCTCTCCCTGTGGAAAGTTGTCTGCAGAGTAGCGCAAAGCCTCTTCCTCCTCGCGGGGCCTGATGTGTCTTCTGCCACGCTGTCCTCAGCAGCGCTGTGGGGTGGTGACTAATTGCCCCCGTAAATCACCGAGCCGCACTGTGCTGCTCCGTTTATTTTTCTGACAGTAATTTAGTGCTTGCTCTTTCCCACACTTGTCACTCCGTGTTTTTCCTCACGTTAGAAGCCTGTAGAAAAAGGACAGTAATTAACGGCGCAATTCGTACTCATGGAAACTCCTTCGTCACATTGTGGTAATTGTGCTCCCTGTCTGTCAAGCTGGCCTCTCAGGCTCCCAGCCTCGTGCGGCACTATTTGTCAACCCTACACTGGAGACACTGAGAT